>NC_069118.1:36190552-36313052 GCF_025612915.1 Magallana angulata | reverse complement strand
ATGTTTAAAAATCTTCTTTTCGAGAACTACAATGCATCAATTTGTCAGATAACTACGTAAGCACCCTCAAATAGTGTAGATTCGAAATTATAAAAGCTGTGACCTCAATCTAATACTGGGGCCCCAAGAGGTGTTCAAAGTTTAGCATAGAAATATAGAGGGAAAATGTTGAAAAATCTTTTTCTAGGGAACTATAATGCTTCAGCTTGTGAGATAACTATGCAAGCATCCTTAAATAATGTAGATTCCAAATAATTAAAACTTTAGCCCTGGACTAATACTGTGGCCCCAAGAGGGGTTCAAAGTTTAACATAGAAAGATATATTGAAAATGTTTTTAAAAAGTTTTTCTCGAGAACTATAATGCTACAGTTTGTGAGATTATTATGCAAGGATCCTCAAATTGTGTAAACTCTAATGTTGTGAAACCAAGAGTTATCTTTCTTGATGTTCTGTACAGTCTGAGAGTTATTTCTCTTGAAGTGGAACTCTGCTACGTTCAGTTTTTCAGGTTGTGTACGTGCGGTCCTACCGCAGTGCTACACATTTTCATTCCTATGTTACTGTTTATGTTGTTCAAGCCAACCATAAACCTCGGACCATAACTGGGTCCCAAGAAAGGGGTTCAATGTTTAAAATAGAAAAAGCATATGCTACGAAATGTAATGTTACAAGGAACTGCTGTTCAGGTGAGCGATGTGGCCCATGGGCCTCTTGTTTTTTATGATGTAAACAATTGTCAGAAACACACTATTTAAACAGGTTTGCCATTTCATATTTCATCAAGTATGCTTCATTGATAAATTCATTCATTTTCAACGCGTTAATTTTAGTTGAGGCAGAATATTTATTTTGTTGTAGCTTATTCTAAAGAATTCACAACAGATACTGACGATGAATATTAGATAAATTACATTTTATAGAACTTCAATGGCACACTTTCTTCTACAAGTGTGCATGTGTTTTTTAACATACAAAAAACTTGAAATTTACGGTACAAATGTGTTTAATTTTGGACTATCCTGTGATTTACCTAATTTTGTAACCCACTCAGTCTATAGGAACATTAATTTTAATACAGGCACCTCAATATTCATCAGACAATATTTACTACTGATGTTGACGCTTTACTTGCTGCTGACTTTCTCTCAAACACGTTAATCGATCGACCTCGGACTGTAAAACGCACGTGCAAATGAAGTCGCCATTTTACATGTACATGTATAAACAAACAACATTTGACGATGTTTCAAACATTTTCAATTCAGATTTTTTGTAAGCAATTAAGGGATTAAAGACATGCTGTAAAACGTCTTATGGATTTCACGGCGTGTCAGCTCGTGTACTAGTATCTCTAATTTTCAGCAAACGCTAGCTTTTTTTTTGTGAGAAAAAAAAATCGGTTCAACTCATGCAATATTCCATATACATTTATGGTACACTGTGAACGGTAATGTAAGAAATAATAATTTTGTTCATTTAACAGTTTCTGACGAATTTTTCACACTAAACTGAAATAACGCAATTTGATGAGCGAAGTACAATCTGTGACTTTAATTCATATGTGCCCGTCTCTGCTAGAAAACCTTTTCTTTGGTTTTGGGGGATTTTTCGCAAACAGATAACATTATTTACACATGTACGTAAATATCGCCCCTTTTGTTCTCAAATAATTTTTAACTCGCGAGTACAACTCTATTATGAGCTTTCCAGTTTGCGCCAGTTTGTTGCGACTCGCAATCGAAATACACACCGGTTAGAAAGTGTCATCACTCAGCGAAATGCTACATCGGCCGTAGCGTATACTTCCATGCTATATTTGCGATAAATAATGAAACGTGACGGTAAAAGGTAACTAAAGGTGCTTCATAGATGACTGTAGTGTTCTGCTGAGCTACAGAACTATAGCTTTCCGGAAATACTGCCGGGATTTGCGGACCCTAGATCGATTGTATAGACTATAGTACATGCAAAAAATAAAATGAATTTATATAGACAGCTGTACGGTCAGAAAAACATGCGTTTAACTTGGATTTTGTTTGTTTGGTGTTTTTAAAAACTTATTTTGAATAATTAATCTATATTTCTTGTAAGTTTACTAGAAAAGTTTAATGTAGCAAGTAAATTATGCGTGTTAAAGTGTACCGATAAGCGATTAAATATACATGTGACTTTCCCAAATTCATACAAATGATTTGAATAAATCTATAGCTAAATACAATAAGACAACTGAACTTTAAAACGTTGATTAATGAAACTGCCGCGACTGAATATTGTATATTTTTTTCTCAAATTTTTATTCACTTTCGTTGTGAGCAAATGGAAATAATCCACTACAGTCGAAGATAAAATATTGACTGACTCTTCTGTTTCATGATGACGTGCGTTCCAAAAGCAATACCAGTTTTATCAAACAGGTTCTTGCAAACCATTCCGTTTTCTGTACACCTAAATGTATAACTGACTATGAGGACAAAAGCAAGTGTGATGGTCCACAAACAAGTGTGATGATGCAACTTTTTCCCGTGAAGAAATTGAGAAAAAATGCTGTCGAGAGGGACAATAAACATACTACATGTATGCCCAAATAGTCAGTAAAAACCTGATAAGTATTTTATCATACCAAAGCTTTATTTGTTCTCGTTACTTTGAGAAATCTACAGTATCTTTAAAGCACAATAGTCCAATCCACACTTTTCAAAAGTTGTCCCCCTTTGCGGGGTCAACCAAAGGTCAAAAGGGAAAAAAACAAAATTCCCTTCTTTATACAATCAAATATTTGGTGATGAAATATCACTTTGGATTTGATTTATTCATTCAATATGTGGTAGCAACCCACATATTTAATGAGTCATTCAAACGGAGTTTTAGTGTCAACTGATATAGTCTAGATACAAACATATAGATACAAACATATAGATACAAACTTCTATACTACAAAGGCTACTGTGATAAATCTATGGGTTTTCCCCAAAAGATGACGATAAAGAGACTGAACATTTGTAAAGTGTGGATT
Organism: Magallana angulata; assembly: GCF_025612915.1. Classification (NCBI taxonomy): domain Eukaryota; kingdom Metazoa; phylum Mollusca; class Bivalvia; order Ostreida; family Ostreidae; genus Magallana; species Magallana angulata. The sequence goes on along the minus strand of NC_069118.1, from coordinate 36,310,037 downwards.
GTGAACACAGCTACGATTTCCACATAATTATCCATGTGAGTAACTCACGACCAGTTGTGCTAGTACATGTATGAGTTGCTGGCTGTGGATTTTCGACAACAATAATTTCCATACATATAATATGCTACTTTCAAACGGCACCACCGTCTAACAATACTTTCAGTACTTTGATTATGTACTTCAACTGTCACATTCAGCGATATTTCTTATTTCCTAACGATACAATGGATAAATCTGAAGTTAAACACACCTGTGTTTTCAGATATAATCGCTTTTTAACTATCATTTACAAACTTTTGATTTGGTAAATCTATTTTATTCTGTTAATTTCATAATAAGTAAAAAAATATTTTAACTTACTTTCTTTGTGAATTCCTTCCGAAAAAAAAACGCGCATGGCGTGATCAGTCTTAAATCAACTAATTAGTCATTTTAAATGATAATTCAAAGATAAGGTGTGGATTATTAACCAATTATGACTCTTGTGTCTTTTTGACATTTAGAAAGCTAAATTACTCAACATTTGTAAATTTGCCATTTCACATTCCGGATATTGTCACGTGACCGGTTTAGAGTAAATATTATTTGCACAAATTTAAAGTTGTACGTTAAAAGGTTATTTTCCTCGAAATATTTTTAATTACAGCGAAGTACATAGAAGCGCTTAATGGGCATTCACTTCAGAAAAGTTGTTATGTATTGTTCTGACTGACCTTTGTCCATTCAGATCGTAGAAGGCGGAGTTGAGACATTACCGCTTGTGACTTCGTTTGTGTGTGTGTGTGTGTGTGTGTGTGAGAGAGAGAGAGAGAGAGAGAGAGAGAGAGAGAGAGAGAGAGAGAGAGAGAGAGAGTTAACTGGTTAGTGGAGTAAATTATAGATGACACAGATGAGCTAACTATCTATCAACAACAGATAAAAAAAATTGACAAATCAAGGTCTAGTATATCTCATAAATTTATGTAGCTTTCAAGTGTTTTGAAATTCTTTAACCAGGGAACAACGATGTCTGTATGTAGATAATGGGATGAGGTAATGTCGAACATCGAAGACAGTACGAATATTTAAGAAACTGTTTTCATTACAAGTGTTACCGTTAGTATTCTAATCAAAGTATGCCGAATCTTACTGGAATTAAACATAGGTTGTAAATTTGCCTTGTATAAAAACTTTCTTCATGGTTACTCAGTGTGAAACATTCTTTACCTTAGGACGAATTTGTCTGCCATTGTTTTTTTTCCACTAAGCATCCGCCTGTGTTGCCTTTCCTTTTCACTACATTTAAATTCATTAGTGATCATATCATTCGTTCGCATTTCAAAATATTTAATGCCCGCCCGTATCCTCAGACTCCATGCCAGGAAATTTAGTTGGTTAGCTTACTTATACATGTACATGTCGACGGCCAAAGAAATTTTCACAATCGATCTTTAAAACGCTTTAAAGTTATACCAATATAGGATATACATGTAATTTTTATATACAGACCTAAATTAATATGTTTGCTAGTTTATAACTAATTATTATTTCTTCATCGGCACTACTTATAATTTACTTAACTCTCTCTTTCTCTCTCTCTCTCTCTCTCTCTCTCTCTTTCTCTCTCTCTTTCAAGTCACGAGCGGCAATGTCTTAACTCCGCCCAGCTGCGATCTGATTGGGCAAAGGTCAGTCAAAACATTACGTATAAACTTTTCTGGAGGAAATGCCCATGAAACGCTTCTATGTGCTTCGCTGTATTTGCAATGACCAGTTGTTCGCAGAACAATGTGTAAGTGTTGATGTGTCTTTTAATACTATGTTTAAGAATTTTTGTAGCAATCGTTGTAGTTTTGTTTGTTTTTATAGGCAGGTACATGTTCACTTATGCCTTTGATTACAGAAAATTTTATACTTTAATGAGTTATTTGCATAGATAGGATTTCTAATTCCTTAATCCCTTTCTAAGTTTATAACAAGGCTTTAACAGATAATTACTCTCATTATTAAAGAAGCCTTGGTCATTATTTCAGATTAAGAAAAAGACAGAAAATCCCGGGTATCAGAAACCTGGGGTAGAAATTAGACCGTGATTGTTATCAAAACACAAGTCACATCTATTGGTCAATACAGTAATCCACCGTGTAAACAGATTTGACAACAAAAACTTAAAATCCATTTGAAGCCATAGCTTTAGATCAAAAAGCATGACTTAATAGTTTATACAATTGAAATTGTATTGAAACACTGATTTGTTGTAAAATAAATAGATATTTTTTTTATCAAACTCAGTAATAATTGGAAACATTAATTATTTCAATAAGGTTATCAAATTTTATAGAGAGGAAAAGAAATTGAGGCATAACATCAAAATAATATGGCCTTTAAAGGGGCATGGTCACGATTTTACAAAAAATTATTTTTCCAATTTTAATTTTTACAATGCTTCAGTAAGGCATTTTTAATAGGCAACCAAAATTTTAGTGTCATTGGTTGAGTTATAACGAGTTATAAAGCTTACAATTCTTTGCTACATGTATGTAAACAAAGCTTTTGTTTACATTTTGAATGTTGAAGTGAAATTTCATATTTTAGACCTAAAATGAATGTGTTTAACGTAGGAACTATTTATTTATGCTTAAAATGAAGTAGAAGATAGACAAGTCAGCTTGAAAAAAGATTTATTACTGGTTTATTGAACATATGTAAACAAAAACGGGACAAGAGCCTTGTTTACATGACAAAGAATTGTGAGCTCTGTATCTTGCTTATAACTTAACGATCAAATTTGATTCAATTGATCATTAGAAGTGTATTCTTAAAGCACTGTAAATAATAAAAACTGAAATTTGACAAAATCGAGACCATGCATCTTTAACAAATTGATAAATATTTTACACGGTGATATTTAAAATTTGGGACCCTCATGATTAAATAGTCAATTATTGAATAAGTTGATATAACAAACTACAGTATATTAAATAAGAAGGAAATCGTGAAATGCATATAACTTCACATAGTATTTGATTTTTTTAATACTTATATGTACGTACTATTGGAAGTGGGGGGGGGACAGTTGACATGTAGCTTTTTTATTCATTAGACGTAATAGTAATTAAGAAGTAATATAAATAACATGCCTTTTTAAGGCAATGAATTAATAGTAAATTACAATACACTTAGTTAAAATTTGGTCAATAACAGAATACTTTCAATTACATCAAATTTTGTAATTAATTACACTCAGTTACTATATATATATATATATATATATATATATATATATATATATATATATATATTATATTATATATATATATATATATATATATATATCCCTACGAATATGATGTAGTCTTAGTACATGTACAATGTAATATATATATATTAGGGATGTCAACGAGTACCCGGTTAACCGGGTACTCGATCGAACGTCCGAGTATCGAATACTAAAATCAGTACTCGGTTACTCGGATGTATATTTTTTTGTATTTCTAAGTTTATTTAATAATGCATTAAAACATCGGTTTTAAAACTTAAAATGTCCATTGCACTTGTACATACAGTAATAAGGATTTCCTACGCCTCTTAATATGCTAAATGACCGTTATCGCCTGTGGCAGTGTTTATATAGTAATTATCGTGACAAAGCACCTGTTACCTAGCTTTTCTCACCTTTGGCTGTCCTCTACCCTTATTTTTGGCTTAATGATTTGTTTTCACTGAACATCGTTTATATAGTCTATTATATAAAGCCACCGACTTCAAAGGTCTGGAAATATTTAAAAAGAACTGAAGATTCAAAAAACGTAAAATGTCAGCTGTGCGAAGTAAACTTATCGTATACGGGGGGAACGACAAACATGTTAAATCACAAGGTTTTACAGTTATCAATGTACTTGTTCATATTAATTTACACTTTTACCGAGTACCCGGGTACTCGATCGGAAAAACGTCCGAGTAACCAAGTACTAAAAGTTGACCGATTTGACATCCCATATATATATATATATATATATATATATATATATATATATATATATATATATATATATATATGTGTGTGTGTGTGTGTGTGTGTGTGTGTGTGTGTGTGTGTGTGTGTGGTTTCAAGAGTTATATACTAGACTACATTTTGGCTAGTTAGATCAGTGAGTATTCAATTCAAATATCACACACACACATTATCAAGGTCCCGACAGAGAGTCATCATTATTTTACTTTTAACGTAGATTTGAGAAAAGAGCGATTTGTCTAAAACTACTGGACTAATGGACTTGGGTTTTGCGATGAATAAGTTGTAAATGAACTGTTTGATTTGTTAACTTCCGTCATTATTGATCCTGTACACCGTAAATGAATGTTTCAATTATTCCATGCAATAACATCTATTAACCGTAATAAGCCATTAGTAGAAAAAAAAGACCCAGGCATCCTTTGAAACATTATTCTTCTCTTGCAACTAAACTGATTTTTAATAGAAATCCTCGGGAACTCGGGTTTTGACGGCCGGTAATCTGATGCAAACTGCTTCGTTTTCATTACCGGGAAATGACACAGAGCGTAAAGAGATGGAGAAATGAAATTTCTATTCGGTGTCCCGTATATTTTGTTTTGCAAACATACATGAAGTTTTTAATTTCAACTCAACTACTATTTTGATTTAGTATTCATTTAGTCGCCAGATAAACAAATATTAAAACAAGAAAACAAATCGTAAGAAGTACATTAATGCATTCATGATATAGCATAGTTACAAAAGCATACGTGAAAAAAATGGAGAGAGAGAGAGAGATATTTTCTTTTTATCTAAACATCTAAATTCGGTATGAGAGAGAGAGAGAGAGAGAGAGAGAGAGAGAGCTAACAAAAACATACATGTACACTAGACTGACCCGTGCGTGCACGGGTTGACATTGCATATCGGACATTTACGAAATAGATACATTGACACACCGGATCATTGACATTTACATAACAAAGCTATAAGCCTACAATAATACTATTAATTTCACTACACTTTCCTTAGTTTGAATAATCTAACTGTGTCTAGGGGAAAGGGCCACACCACAGTTAGAATGCCTTCCATATACCCGTAATGTAGCAGAAAATTGCAGATTCGCTCCGGAACGATTTTGGAGAAAATCAATGAAGCTGCCTTGAAAATAACAGTCAAATTCATCATAATAAACCTTTTTGAGACTGTAAATACCTTTCATTAAAAAATTATGATCCATATAATGAAAGAATTCAACACTTTTTCACCAACGTACACATATTTTCTTTACTACAGAGACAATACACGGAACGCATTCTATCGTTAAACTTGGTCTGTAGGACATTATTCATTTTTACGATAAAAAATATTCTATCTTCACTCTCCTAAGAAATAAAATGTAAATTTTTTTGCATGTAATCAAATATTTTTTGTCATCACTAAGACAAAAGTAAGTACTTAGTTGAAATGTATATTAATTTTGTTATTTTATACTTTCTCTCATAAGAAGTCATTAATATATATATATATATGAACAGAATATAAAGCAAATTTCCAATGAAAATTTACCCGTATTTGTATTGTCTTTTCTGAGTTTATTCCTGCAAATATGTGGAAACATAATCTAAAGATCCTGTTAGCGTGAATGTATTGCGCAAGCGCAAGATTGTAAAATCCAAAAAATACAGATGATTTCCGGGATTTTTTGAGGAATTTTCGTTGATTATTAATTAGCGAAGCTTAACTGAGAAAAAACTAAACAAATTGGTAATCTTCAAGTACAAATGACGTTTAGAATTTATAAAACAAAAGACAGTATTCTTCCGATTTATCGGTATTAAAGACCAAAAATTCGAGTTTATTATTTTAATATAGTAGTATAGATGTATATGTATAGCAGTATGATAAAGAAATACAAAGGAATTATGATTATGAATACAAGTGTATAGATACATATATAAAATAGACCCACAAGCGTAATTGCAGTTATTTATAACTTTTTAACCCTTTTAGAAAGAAGAGAAGTAATGGACGGCAGTGTTACAAAATTTAAAAAAAAAATGAATCAACACTGTTGCAATTTACACAACAGGTGTTTGCATAATTATATTGCAAATTGTCAAAGTGCATAACTTTAAACATAGATTGTGTAAGAAAAGAGTCTTTACTGGTTTTCTGAGATTCGTGATATATTCACAGACAAACATGAGAATACTCATTTCTTAATTATTTTTAAAAGTCAAGTAAAAGTTTTAAAGTATAAACACATTATTTGCATCTCAAAATATTGTTACAAAAGATTTTCAGACAAAAAATCAGGGCTGTTTGACTGTACATTTTTAAAATTTAATATTCAAAAGTAAGATTTAAGGGTCGATCATCACATATGATATTATTTCTTATAGGTTAAAGGTAATAGACGATCGAGTATAGAAAAGCAGTTCGCTTATCCCAATTCAAGGGTTTATTGCATTCAAGAACGCAGTTTGCAATTTGTTATTCATTTATCATATTTTGGGGCTGAAATGTTTTGGAGTCATCTACCAGTGACCAAATACTACCACTGTGAAAACTAAATGACTACATCTGTTTTTCTTGTCCATAAGAAAATGACCTTGACCTGGCCTCGCTGTGAAAATGAGATTGTCAAACAATGTATTTAATTTAATTGACATTTTTACTTATAAATATTAAATAAATGTAAAATGATAAAATTTGATAACCAACGCTAAAAACTTTTATATATGTATTTAACACATAAGCACAGTCTGATAGATCTGAAGTGTTTCTATGTAAAACTTTATCTAAACATTTGCGAGATGTGAAAGAATGCTTCAGGGTTTTTCCCATTTTCCTTCCTGATTATTTTTCTCCTGACTTAAAAAAAAACAGGTCCCATTGAGAGTGACCAAATTACGTTTGAGTTTTGCATATTTTTATAACTTCAGTCACTTTGTTGGATGCCGGTTAATTTGCCAGAGGGAATCGATACTTTTGCAACTCCCATAGCCAAACTAACATGTAAGCTGTGAACGGAAGGAAGTTGTCTGCCGTGAATTTAAATAGGATATTTTTAATCTAATGACAATTAACAAATAAAACAGAAATTAACAGAAAGAATCTAATTCATTTGTGAGACATGTATTACATGTACAGTGTGTTGTTGAACCTTTTCATCGTCGTTTGATTAAGTCCCTGGCATAACTCGACACAAAAAATGGAACTCGGCAAAGGTTTACAAGAACGAAAAACCACACAAAACATTTCAAATGCATCGAGGCACTGTATTCCGGAACAGGTATGTTTATAAAAAATATTTATACAGTGCGTACTCACCAAGATTTTCTGATCCTCTCCCAATAACGGTGAATAATTGCATAAATTGACGTCATATCTTAGAAAAAAATCACGTACACAAATTGGTATTGGTAGTTGACGAACATGTTTATAAAATCATAAGTCATGCAACTGTATGGTTTTGTTCTAATAGAATAAGTTTTTAAATATGAAGTCTGTTATCATTGCTATTACCAAACATAGTTTCCATACAAGAGCTCTCTCAAATAATGAACACATTTTCACTAAAATGTCGATGAAAGAATTTAATGGTTTTCTTTGTGTAAATAACTAAACGAATGTGCTTTCGCTGGTTATGTTGAAAACTTTTGATTTCGAAAACAGTAAAAAATAACATCCAGGAAGCAATTCATATTTTTTTTAATGATTATGATTATTTTAAGTGAACATTATTGACATTTTTATGGGAAACTTTATTATCTTTTTTTTTATTTTGAACTAAAACACGGATGTTAAGTATATTAATGAAATTTGAGTGTAGGCGAATGCCTCATTGAGAAAGACTAAAAAAGAGATATTTCAAAAATATATGTACATTGCTGCAGTTCTGTAGCTCCCAGTCTGAAAAAATTTGGATATACAAACTAAGAGCCACAATGCCACCCTTTGAAAAATTGTGTATTTATTGCGCACAAAAACATGCCTTAGTTTTGGACTGATTAACCTTATTATTACACGAAGTCTGTGAAAACAATTAGTACCTTTAAATTCCTTATGTAATTTACTACTGATATCGTCTCTTTACTTTTATCTGGTAGTCTTTTAAACACAATCACTAGCGACGTAAAGTGAAGTGGTGCAGTTTGTTTACATGCAAAAATGGCGCCTCTCGATCGCGATGTAAATTTAACATACTTGATTTTCCGAGGTAGGTAGCGTGTTCTAGAGAAAGTATGAGACAAGTAAAGAAACGGTACCAGAACTAAATCGCATAAAAAATTTAATGGTATTATTCTTGTCCCAATTTGAGAGGATCGGAACGATACACATTGCATAGATATATACATATAATGTTTCGTTCGTCATCAAAAGCAAAATTTTTTGCCTTGGCCGCTCATTGCTAGGAGAGTGGGTTCCAAAAGTGAGTTTAAGCCCTGGCCGAGTTTTAAAATAGTGAATTTTCCTGCGCATTATGCATATCTATATCACATGTCAGTTTTTAGAGTTATTGCACTGTTTGTGTATATGTATATATCTATGCACTTTGTATCGCCCGATCCTCTCAAATTGTCATTTAAATGTATTCCACCTGTATCTGAAACCACCATGTAGTAAGCAATCAGCGCGCTAGGTTCCGTTCGTCATCGAAAGCAAGATTTTTTGTCTTTCCTAGATGGCTGAATGGTTAGCGCGGTGGCCGCTCACTGCCAGGAAAGAGGGACTTAGAGGTCGTGGGCTCAAGCCCGGCCGGGGCGGAGGTGGAGCTCTAATAATGTGAATTTCCCTGTGCTTTATGTACACCTATATCAGTCATTACCCTCTGCTTGAAGGAAGGTCATGAAGGTCATATAACCTTTAAACAACTTTTATCATTTGTTGTTTTAAGAATCGTTTGCTTGATGAACAAGAAAATCGATGTAGAGGTCCTTGATTAACGAGTTTTGCCAGTTTCAATTAACTTTTGAAAAATTAAACTGAAATATTTTCTGTGTCAAGCTCACAATAATTTGATTGTTATATTCAGTAGTATACTCTCTACAAATAGACGTATAGTTGATAATTGTAATATTAGCTCGTCCGAAAAGTTTATTTTAACATTGACCGCTAGGAATAATAACTAAAGAAAATTCCCTCTATTTCAATTAATCGCTTCTGATTCGTTGATTTGTAAACGGTGAAGACGAGTAAAGAACTCTTCGCGACTCCAAAACAAGATGACGTCATAATAGGCAATCAATCAAGGCAAGTAAACAACGGACGTACAATGCAAGTGTTTGCTATCATAACGGATATAAGGATTCGTCTATTATTGTGCAGTAAAATCAGGTAGAACATCTGTAACTTAATTCCTACGGGCGGCGGAATATCATCAGTTACCTTTTGATGCCGACGATATTTTGGAAATTATTTAATTTGCGCGAAATTGAATTCGTAAATTCTATGTTGAGATGAGGAAATTGCGGCGATCTGTTTCCAAATCTTTTCTTAAATTTATATTTGTTTCTTCATTTAACAAAGTAAATTATGACTGTATTTCCGGGTAACATTGATTATATTAGCTCCTTTGGAACGAATATATTGCCCTCTGCTTGGCGTCCGGCAAATATTTCTACCCTTAGGCTAATATTATCAATGCTATCCCAAACCCCACTTTACATTTGTATAATTTTTTTTCACTTATATAGTCACATATATATATATATATATATATATATATATATATATATATATATATATATATATATATATATTAATTTAGTTATTGAAATTTTTGCTTTTAACCATTTTTAAATTTGCAATAAAAATTTTAAAATATCATGGGTAATCCTTATTATGAAAATCTTTTTTGATAAGATTTTTGGAGAACCTTTAATTGTCATTTGAGTGTAAAGTCAAGATAAGTGATGATCAATAATTTGATGGCATATCAAATTTTATGACATTTTAATTTTTGTTCTCCGTAGCAAGGACAAAATAGATTTTTCCAGTCTATGACAAAATGAGAAAATGGACGACGTGAAGAATGACATATGTATCATTCAGTTACGTTAATAGTTTCTACGAAAATAAGTGAGGACCAAAGCATAGGTGGAAGCCAGCATTCAATAGCTCTCTCTCTCTCTCTCTCTCTCTCTCTCTCTCTCTCTCTCTCTCTCTCTCTCTCTCTCTCTTGATCTACTGTGTCTGTTGAAACAGAAGTAAAAGAAATCTGATATTTTTTCGATTTGAGAAATAATTTTCAATGTGGCACATAAATGTCAATATATACTAGTTTGTGCTCTAAATTCTAACAGCACTTACCCTGTAAAAAGGCAAGAGTTTTGAATTTGAATAGCTGCATAATATAATAATCAAAAGGTAAACTACTGATGCAGTATACAACGCGTATTTATGTCAACAACAGAATAGGCTTGGGAGATTCAAATTATCACCTTTGAATTTTAATGAAAAACATGTCTGAAGTGCTATATCTCACAGAATTATGTCTACTTTTCCTTGGTTTGAATCATTGTGAAGCAAAACATATTATCAGTAATTATCGACAGGCTGCCATGATGAGGAGGTGGGATCAACTCGATCTGGTTGGGCCAACTGATTGATTCCAGGAATCGACTTTTAGAGGCCAGTCCCTCCCACTTCCCACATTTAATCAATGACGATAACTATCTTATAAAGAGTTGGAATTCTATATCAGTTGTGTTAAGTCTGAAGTGCCGCTTACTTTGTATCTCAAAATTATATTGAAAGGAAAGAGTACTATGTGAACAATGTGCTAGGAAGCGATTTTAGTTTTGGACTGAAAATCTAAAATCAAGAAGTTAGAAAAAATTTAATAGTTTTGCTGACAATTACAAAATGAGAGTTCCCGTATTTTTGTACAGTTTTGTGGTATTTCTGGGTGTTTGTTGCGTTGATGAAGTGATTTCAACTGACAAAGATATAGAGAGCTCCTCGCAGGAAATAGACCATCAAAGGGATTTCGCAACACTTAACAAACGCCGATACGGAGATGACGACTTTCAAAAAAGATTGCGATATTTTATAGGCAAACGTTCTGATACAGGAGACAAGGAAAAACGCATGCGATATTTACTTGGAAAACGTTTCGCATTTGATGGTAACGTTAACAAACGACTACGCTATTTTCTCGGAAAACGTGATTTTTCAGATACTAAAAAAAGAACAAGATATTTCATTGCAAAACGATCTGATGAACTTGGCAGTCATGATTTAGAACAAAATATGAGACACATTCTTGAAAAACAGGAATCTGATAAAGTTAATCCTGGATTGGAGAAAAGAATGCGCTATTTTCTTGGCAAGAGAATGAGATACTTCCTTGGGAAACGGGCAAACAGCGCAACATCAAATTCGGACTCGCAAAACGAATCTTCAAAAAGAACGAGATATTTTCTAGGAAAAAGAGACGGAACAAGATACTTCTTGGGAAAAAGATTCCGCTATTTCCTTGGATGACAGAACATTGTAAGTTACATGAATCAGCAATTCCAAATACTCTTGTTGTTTTGAAACATTTCTGCTCAAAAACATTTTAAAATTCATTTATATTATGATTTTTTTGAAAAAAACATTGATAAAATGATTTATTTGAGAAATATTGTTAATTGTATTGAAATTTCAAGATTCCCTTTGGGTTTTTTCACACTATAGTGTCCATCTGTAGACGAACTATTCAAACTTTGTGTAATGTACTCTTCTTTATAACGATGGAATCAATTAAATAGAAGCTTGCAAATGAATCTTATGTCTTATTACGCTTACTTCGTATCGAGGCGAAAATATATAGATGAAACCTGACAGTGTTACAGCGGGATCCAGAGTCGTTTTTCGCATTAATCAATGTGTTTTTAGGTCTTCCTCGCAAATTAAAATTAATTTTAAGAAAACCTAAAATTTACATTTCAGAAAAGGAGAGGATAAAAAAAAAATGATACGTTCATTTTCCGTATTCTAGCATTGTAATTTGGCTTCATTTTTAAAGATACATTAAGGTAGATACTATGATATTCCTAAAATTACATACTGTAAGGCTTTTTATAAGCAACTGTACACTCATTTGGATCACTTAAAAATGTTTTTGAATGTAGACATATTTTGATTAGCAGTGCTAAAATAAAACAATAAAAATTATTAGTATTTTTTTTTTTACTTGACAACAAGATACAGTTTATGATTCTTATTATGGTACACAAAACATTTGTATTTAAAGAAAATGGGAAATGGTAGCACATAATCAATTTTAATGTTAGTATCAATCGAAAAATCCTTGTTTAAATTAACAATAACGACACACTATACTTTAACTTTCTACTATTTCGATAATCATACATACCTTTGTGTCCAAACCACATTCATTCACTCGATTATAAAATGCCCAGGCCTCAGAATCATGAAGTCATGTATTGCAAAAGACATTAAGAGTACCTGGATGATAGGTTTTTTTTATTTTCATATTCATATTATAATGAATTATTAAAGATGTATCACATTATCCCGTTATAAATCCCATAAGAAATGGATTTTCGTTCCTGTGAAATTCTACGGTAATAAATAGGGAACGTGTGAAAAAGAAAATCTGAATTGTTGCCACATATTGATATCAATTGATTTTTTTTCACTAATGGGTGTAATGAAAACAAAATTACAAAACAAAAAAGAAAAGAAAGACAATTTTACAATACCATCTTCAAAATAAAAATAAAAGTAAAATAAAAAAAACAGGAAATAAATTACAAAGCGATAAAAACAGGAAAATAATAAATAAAAACCTTTAACATTTAGTCACCAATCCGACATCAATGTTATATCAGGGACTTCAATTGAACAATTTTATCACTTGATGTTTTCTAATTCGCCTGTGGATAGTTTTACTCTGATCAAGAAATTCTATAGTATTCCCGGAAGTGTCACGTCAGCAACCTCCACGGGACACTTTAACCAATAAAGTTTGTTTTATACCATAACATGGAAGGAAAGCTCTATTAATACGGCTTTTCGGTTCCATAATTGATATTCTTACCTAACTGCACAAATAAGAATTAAAACTTGTTATTTTCTTAAAAATTAAAGCAATATCTAACAAAAAGAGAGTTATTCATAAGACAAAAAAAAAAATAGTTTTTTGGGGGGAATTCCTTGTACATGTATTTCTGGGTTTAGGAGAACCTATTTAATCTTCATTTTCTTCCAAAGTCTCAAAATAATGTTCTTGGTAATAAACCTTACTGTTTTTAATGATGTATGTTTAGATTGGAAGACATAAGGTATGGTTCACCGACTGATTTACATTTCTTATAAAACAAACAGCCCGCGAACCACATCAGTCAAACTTTTTTTGTGTGTGTTTTTAATTTACATGTATTTAGTATCAAAAAGTAAAACGAATCATCTATACATTACAGAATCAGAGCTCACCAAGACGAGTGGTCACCTTTATGTTAACACCATTATCATATTAAACGAAAGTCATACTGTAGACGTGGAAAACATTACGGTGTTTTTAATTTCACTATGTTCACGGTCAGACAGTTTTCCGTGAACATTAAACTACCGTGAATATTGAGCTGTGCATTCACCATCTCCTAATCTCAGCGAGATTCGTCGAGACTGAAAAATTTTTGACGGACGTCTCTTCCGAATCTCAGACCAGTGCCACACAAAGTGATTCGGGAAAATTTGCCCCAACTTCTGCCGGTTGTTATGTTAGAAATACGCTGAATTAAATCATCAGCTCGCTTCAACTTTTTACTTTGAACATCCCTTTAACTCCCTATCAACATAAAATGTTAGATTCCTACCGTTAAAAGATTTATATCCCACAAAATATGAACTTGTTTATTTTTCAATTCATTTCCACACTCATTCACATCTCCAATGCTGAAGAGTTCCAGTCAAGGTCACAAATAGCCTGTTTCAGAATATGTCGTACTCAAAGGTTTCAACCTTATAATTTTATGAATATTACATTATAAAATTAAAAGGTTTAGTTATAAATACCGGATATTTCCTTTTTATTTATTATAAATTCCATATTTTATTTTTTTGGCAAATAACTTGACATCTAAATGCATTTATAAAGTTTCTGTTTGCCCTATTATAGTTTTCTATGTAAAACTACGAATACGACATATTTTGAAACAGTCTATTTATGACCTTGACTGGAACTCTTCAGCATTGGAGATGTGAATGAGTGTGGAAATGAATTGAAAAATAAACAAGTTCATATTTTGAGGGATATAAATCTTTTAACGGTAGGAATCTAACATTTTATGTTGATAGGGAGTTAAAGGGATGTTCAAAGTAAAAAGTTGAAGCGAGCAGATGATTTAATTCAGCGTATTTCTAACATAACAACCGGCAGAAGTTGGGGCAAATTTTCCCGAATCACTTTGTGTGGCACTGGTCTGAGATTCGGAAGAGACGTCCGTCAAAAATTTTTCAGTCTCGACGAATCTCGCTGAGATTAACCATCTCCGTGTAGACCGCCATTACAGATGCATATGTGCTTGAGCGGGGATTAAGTTACCACTTGTTTATTGTTATCATAGTATATTTAAAATTCGTTAGAAAAAGCAAGTATGAGTATAACATTAATTTAATACAATTTTTATAACGGAATATTTGTTTCACCTTTATCTCTGCGGCCCTATCGAAGCCATTGTAAACAGCAGTGCTAATTGTCACTTAATTATTATGTCGGACATCTCCTTAGGGCAAAAACTCCTGTACAACCATGACGTAGTCTGCGATCGGCATTCATAATGAGCAGTTCATTTTAATATTTATTGATTATAAAAGTGTACTTCTTTCTAACAGATTACATGTTGGTTTTCTCCTTAATTTTCATGCCCAATATATCAAATGTGCATTTTACATCAGTGCTTATTACATTCGAAACAAACATGTTTTATTATTCTCATAGCACTTAACGTAAATAAGGCTTTAATTTTACGTTATTCAAAAGAAAATAATGTAAATACATGATGCAGATTCATCACTCATCAGATTATTTTACAATCAGGATTTACTTTTCTATGATAAGAAATCGATTATCCGTGAAATTAAAAACACCATGAAAGGTACTTACACAGGAAATCATGAAATTTTAGATACGTGGAATTAAAACGTTTACAGTAGTTAATGATATCATATCGTGCTATATAATACAATGTTTATCATACTATACAATACGATATTGAATCAAATGATACATAGAGGATATCTATTTTGCGTGAATTTGCTTTATCCAACGAGTGGAAGTGATGTATTTATATATTCGCGAGGCTTGCCCACAATGGAAATCTATTTATCTCATACGGTTTGATTTATATAAAGCTTTTGATAGGCCCTTAAATAACTTAAAAATAGGAATTGAAGAAGGGTCAAGTAATATCTTTGCATGCACAACGTCAAATTATCATTTGAAATGTATCTTTGATGATTACTCATCACTGCTGAAGATTACCGTTATCCTAATACAATCACTCTGTGTTGAAACGGACTAGAGTAACGCACTTTACCAAAGTCCAAGATGGCAAAAGATAATCATACTTGGACTATTTCACATTAAATTTAAACGCATTTGCCGGGGTAGTGTGACGCAATACACAAATTAATATACACGATTTAAAGTTTATAAACATAACAATTGTAAAACTTTTGCAGAATCTTTTTTTAATGAAGCGAAAAAGCAATAAAAATTTCGCCAACAATTTGGGTAAAGCAAATTCATGACTAGGGTAAAGGTTTTTAAAATCGTAAACGTGATAAGGGTATCGCTTAAGGACAAGATCTTGTAAATGAAAGGTGCCTAGAACTTTATTATATTCGAGATATAAATTCTTTTAATGATGTTTTATACCAATATCTTTGTTTCATAGGGTGTACTGGGGCTTAAATTTTTGATAAACACGATGAAAAATCATGTTTAAAACGACAATTCTCTATGATATATGAAGGACGAAAGTAAATCAAAGTACTGAAGTACTGAAAGCCGGGCTCTTTTCATATTGTGTAGTAAAGATTGAAAATCTCTCTCTCTCTCTCTCATGCTTTAAATGTCGGCAAAGCATCAGAGAGCGACCAAATTTTGTAAGCGGCTATAAACAAAAAGTATGTCTGTCTAGTAGAAGTTAAAAAGTTCAACAGTTGCTGCCTTGAATTTTGCAACAAGCATTAGATATTCAATCCCCGTTTCTTCATCGCGCAGCAAAGTAGTTCATGGAAATTCATGCGCATTGTATGTGTCCAAAATGCATAGTAATGTTTTAAAAACACGTTATTAATAAGAAAACTAAAAAAGATAGACAATTCATTAGAAATTTAAAAAAAGAAACAAAATGCCAACACTTTTGACAAAACGTGACTCTTTGTGTACCTATTTGGTATAGCGGAAGCTTTACCTTGACGCTGTTTGGTTTTTTGTTTATTTGTGCTATTTATAGTAACATTTGCTATTTGCCTGCCTATAGCCAGGACTCTGCTTTCAGCAGAGCCCGGCTAAAAATCTCGGAGTTTTGTCCACTTTTGATTAATGAAATATATCTAGAATGCCTACAGTCTTTCCAAAAACCACATTAAACAAGCTCTTGATCTCCTCTTTAAAATGATTTCAAATTGAATATAGGTACCAGGACTACTTTTCCCGAGATTAAATATAGAATGTTAAAAATATTGTTTTATTTTCTACATAATTCCTTTAAAGCCGTAAAACACGGGAACAGATCATCAAATCAATTTTGACGTCATAATAGTTCGAGCACCAAAAAGGCACTCTGGAATCATTTACTAGATCTTGACCTTAATTCAATCAAAGGTGTACGGCTAAGGTAGCGAAGCGGTTTATAAACAAGAGGGCAATTGGCCTTAACTTCACCTGAGTACCATAGCTTGTACATGTACATAAAATTGAGGAGGAGTCTCAAAAATGCAATTTTGATACACAGTTTCATTATTGTTCATGAATGTAGATATGCTTTTCTTGTTGCAGGGGTAATGAAGCCTGTAGAAGTCTTTTTGCAGAGTTTGTCAAATGTAAAGAAAATCCACTTGGATTTTTGTTTGTTGTCTGTGTTAATGAGGTGTTTCTTGAAAAGCTTCCTGAAATTTAAAACGGGATAATCTGTCAGCAGTAACATTTAACTTCCCAGGTATATGCTTTGCACGTAAATGAATATTAAAACGTAAGGACACTAAAACCAGACGGCGTAACAATTTCATGAGAGCTTTATCTCGACACGATTTTTTATTGATAACCTCGACAAGAGCCTGATAGGAACTAGAGGTACTGTGAGCAAGCTCACAATTGATACCCCCCGCTAAGAAAAAAAATCATAATTCATGTATTTTTTGCTATTATAGAAAATATTGGATGAATCTAATTCACCGTCCATTGTCTATAAACAACAACTGCTCTATTATGCTAATGTGAGTACACACACCAATTTCTATTCTTTAAATTATATTTTACTCCAAGTTCACCGTTAATGCATGAGGACATTTGCATCCTTTTGTTTACAAACATGACTCGAATCAAAACGAAAATCCACATGTCAGGCAGCCATTTAATATAAACATTTTGAATTATTGGTATACTGAGCCCGATTTTTATTTTCCACACATTTTTTTTCCAAAAAAAAATTTAAAAAAATGAATCGAGGAAGGCCATTTTCAGAGAGAGAGGGATGAGATTCTAAAAAATAATTCTATGTGGCCTGGGACAAACAAGCTTTGTGTCAAATTTTAGCTTCTAATTATTTCCATTAATACAAGGCATGACACAGACAGGAATCAAGCATTTTTTAAACAATGACCTTGAACTCTCCCAATTGACTATGGGTCAAGGTCATGACACACCTTTAAGTTATAAGCAATCTTTATGTGAAGAATTTCCAATACTTGTCCATAAGAGAGATATGAACCGGACACGAATTTTGCACTTTTTCAGCCAGTGAGCTTGACCTTGCCCAAATGACCTTGGTTCAAGGTCACGACACACCCTTTGGTCAGAAGCAATCTTTATATGAAGTAAGAACTTCCAATGTTTCTCCATAAGAAAGATATGGACCGGACACGAATTTCGAACAGACAGACGGAGGGACGGACAAGGTGATTCCTAAATACCCCCACACCCAAACTTCGTTTCCGGGGTGTATAATAATATCTTTTTATTTTGAAAATGGCATGACCATATTTCCAATACAAGGACAATTGGAAACAATTCTTTAATGCAAATTTGATAGTCCTCTAATTCAAATGGCTATTCACTTGCAAACCAATCAGACTCTAAAACAGCTGAAAATCCCAACGAGCCAGCATCTTCGCTAGCCCAGGGTTTTCGGTCCACTTTGCTCCACATAAACCCTTGGCGGATTTCATTGCGAAAACTCGGTGATGTGGTGGCGCTATCTAGCGAGCAACTTGAGTTGCGCCCCTTGCATATTTACATTTAAATCGAATTAAACAACGGGTTATATACACACTACGGAATTAATACAACTTGAAAACATGTTGACTACCGAATATCGGAACATAATTAACGATGCTATTAAATACGAATTGGGTTATAAACTAGGAAAAGCATGGAATGTTTTATTCATAGTGTTTTGTACCTCCAGGAGTGAAAAAAAAGTCGCGATTTATATCAAAGCTTTCATGTCATAAAACCAGGTATCGTTGTCGTAAATATTGTAAACCAAAGAAATTAAATAAAACTAGATGCTGTCATTAGACAGTAATACCCTCACCAAGTGTTTGCCCCTAAATAACACTTTTTTGTACCAGTTTAATTAAAAATGAAGGCCATATGCAAGCTCCGGTAATACATTTAAAAATTAAAATTTTCATAACTGAAGGACGAGATCCCTTCCCATATGATAATACACATGAGCAGCACTTTATGTGCAATTTGGGGTTGAACTGTTTGCAGTGAATTTTCAGTTAATCAATAATCTTAACATTTCATGTCATAGACAGTATAATCATGGTCTATATTATTATTACAAACAAAACTAAAAATTAAATTATGCCCCCTCCCCGTGGCGGTTGCCGGTTTTAGATTTGCTTCTGTGTGCCTACATGTACATTATCGGGTGAACAGATTTAGAGAAGGGGTGAGAGTGAGGGGTCCAGACCCCCCCCCCTCCCCCCCCCCCCATGAAAATTCATTTATATCAATAGTAAAATTACCAAATATACACCTTGGACCCAAATTGCAATGCTCTTCTAGACATGTAAACGCTCTAACCCATTGCGCTTTAATGTTAGGTAAAATTATTTGGGGGGTAAATATTTAATTAATATTTAATATACTTTATTGTTTATCTCAATAGGAAGTATACATCACAATATGCATGTGTCCTGCACCACCTTTAAGCTGTTATTTACCTAATAAAATAGTGAAAATGGATTTGAAGAATAGGTCATAAAAATACATGCATGTTACAAATAACTGATCTTTGTCTGAAGTTACGTACACAACACAGGTCTCATTAGCGGGTACTAGTTTTACCCAGCTCTACGATTAGATGGGTTCACGTGTATACATACATGTATGTGTTTTCCATATTCAGAAAAGGATTAGTTAAGATCAGCGAAAGGAATTCATTATTGTGTTTTAATTGGATTATCATTATGATGTTGACCAATATAGGTAAGCCAAATACATGTAGTAGCAGTAGCACAATATGATGAGATGCCAGCATACATACGTTCTACTTTCACTTTCTAAATGTGATCTCCCTTTGACAGCATACTGTATCATCATCTTTTAATATTAAAATAAGCTTATCATCGTTACCTATCTTGTCGCATTGGTAAAGTTTCTGTCATTTTAATTGCAAAAGTTTTTTTTTTCATTTGTCAGACTTGCACTATTAAGTTGACCCCATATTGACCCTGTATAAACAATATAATATGTGTATTACATGTAAGTAAGTGTAGACACTTATTATTTTTATATGAGTTATTATAGGAAGGAAGGAATATTTCTTTCTTAATGTATTAAAATGCATCAAATACAATGTAGGTCATGACTTATGGGACTGTTCTAACCCCACGAAAATACAAAATATCTTCTAATGTCATTAATATTATGATGCATCAAATGGTGTTAAGTACATTAATGACCCCCAGGTGTTGTCTTTAACCCCCCCCCCCCCCCGCCTTTATGAAATAGGAAATGATAATACACTATATATATTTTGTTATCTTCTGAGATCTGAGATCCTATATTAATTTATTCTTGCTTTTTGTGTCATTGCGCGTAAAATTGTATATAGGTAATGCCCCCCTTGGAGACACTCTGACATTCTAGAACTAGAAATAATAAAGTATTTTATCTTATTCATATGTGGTGTTTGATCCATGTGGGTAATTCCTAGCCTAATGATGACACTGCTTTGTTAAGGAGACTTTACAATTGCCCCAAATAGGCGAATACACATGCATATAATATTTTGTTTATAAATTAAAAAAATTGAATTAAGCAATTTCCAAAATGTTAATGTGCATCAGGAGAGAAAAAGCAATCAAGAAATGATTTAAAATTTGCTACTGTACACATGTAAGAATGTATTAACTTAAAGAAGACTGAATCTTTAGAACCAGGTTAGATTGGGGGGGGGGGGGTGAATGTGGAGTAGAAACATTTATAATTTGAATCATTTATTGTTATTAGTTTTAACTTGTCAATGAATACTAGTCATTGATCCCAAGGTAGAAATATGACCTCTGATCATATCTCAATAGATCATTTGTCAATTATGCAAGGTGTAATGTAATTTTTTTAAGAATCACATTTTTTTACGAGTTTATAAATTTTTTTAGACACCCAAATTATATTTTGATTTTAATAGATCATTCGACAATTAAGTGGGGGGGGGGGAGAACAGTTTATATTTGAGTTTGTTTTGGGGGTGGGGGTTCCAAGTCATATATTTGACAATTTTTTAATGTAATTTAAAATAAGACTAAGCCATACTACAGTCATGAACATGAATAGTATAGAACAAAACACAAACTTATACATGTATATATACATAGGAAGTGTTACAGAACATAGATGATTGATCTATATCTGGGTTCTTAAATTGAATCATATATCATGAACATATTATATTATTGTTTCTTTGTTCAAGGCATTTCAGATGATATATGTAAGTCATGATCCCAAGTGCTCTTCCTGAAATTATCAAATATCGTAAAAACCATTGAGATCCCCACCTGAATCGAAAGATATGATTCCTCCTTTGGTCCTGGCGCATCAGATCATTATGGCATGTAAGTCATGACCCTAAGGGGTCATCCTGACCCCCTTAGAATCAGAAATTGTCAATTACCTTTAAATTATTGATGTTTGATGATCCTGTTTCTATTTAATCTTTATTATTATATCTCCCGAATGAAATTTGGAGACTCATTGTTTTTGTACGGTTCTTAATACATGTATTATTATTCTTCGTCACCTTCTTTCCCGCTCTGAATTTGTTTCTCCGAGATGGCTGAACAGAATTGTACAATACTCTAGGATATGATAGGCCTGCAATTCTAGTTGTGCACCCTGGTGTGATTTTTCTCATTTTGGGTTAGACAACCACTTTCGGGGGGGGGGGGGGGGGGTCAAAAGGTTGTGGGATCTAACATTGAACCTTGTAGGAAGAATCGTAGACTCTATTGTAAATGGTAACTTGAAAACAGACAAAGATAATAATATAGGGTTTTCATAATCATATACATGTATTAACTGTTACTGGCAATATATAGGGTTTATTAGATCTGACCCCTGGGGTCATCCCCACCCCCAGGAATTTAAAATTACCATATATCTTAGACACTGTTATAATCATGACCCCTAAACCATATATATTCATGTTTCTGATGTCAAGGGGCATCAAATGTTATGTAGGTCATGGGCCCTGTGGGTGGTCCTGACCCCCTCAAACAGCAAGTCCCTTAATATCTTCAAAACAGTTGAGATCCCCACCCTTAAACCCTATATATTCTTTTTCCTCGTGTCAAGGGGCAACAAACGGGGATGGCCCCGGGGGTGGTCATGACCCCTCTCGAACAGGAAGTGCACGAATATCTCGAAAACGGTTGAGATCCCCACCCCTTAACCATAAAAATTCTTGATCCTTAAAGGGCATCAAAAGGGATGTAGGTAATAGGCCTTAGGGTTAAATTTAATTTTTAAAAACCGTAATGCATATCTATGGAACAGTTCCTATCATATCCCAAGATAAGATGCGTCTATCTATTAAATCATAAAAGGAGTTCTAGGATCTATGTTTCTTTGAAGTGATAAACGTCAATTTTCTGCTACTTTTTTACTCTCTGGATGAAATTTAAATTTTTAAAACCTTACTGCACATCTATAAAACAGCCCCAATTATATCCCAAGAGATGACGTAGCTACTCCAAAAGTTGTAAGAGGAAATCTGGGAACCACACTTTCTTATAAAAAAAACGTCATTTTTTGTTGCCCACTGATCCCCTTAATAAAAAAAAAAATTCTGAAACCTGATCACACTTCAATATGACACCCCCAATCATATTCTAGAAGATCATTTGGCTACCGCCAAAAAAAATGACGTTTTTGGAAACCAGTTTTTTTGTTTAAAAAATCGTCATTTTTCAGCCATTAAATGACCCCCGGGACAAAATTGAAAATTCCGAAACCTTAATTATTGCGCATCTGTAAGATACCCTAAAACATAATCCAAAAGATGATTTGTCTACTGTTGAAAATGTAGGAGGAGTTCGAGGAAGAAGGTTTTTTTGGTGAAAAAACGTCATTTTTTACCAATTATTTGACCCCCAGAACTAACAGAGAATTTTTGAAACCTTTTTACAAAACAACATGATACCCCAAATCAAACTCTAAGAGTTTAATTTGCTGGTTTATAAGATGTAAGAGCAGTTTGAGAAAGTAAAACGTGACAGACGGACGGACAGAGGGACGGACGGACGGAACAGGGTAACAACAATAAACCCGAACTTTCTTTAGAAAGTGCGGGTATAATAAATCTCATTAAAGCTTTAAAAGCAATAACCATAAGCAGGAACGTATATACTAACGGGATGGGCAGCTTCTACATTCGCCATGTTTACTTCCCATGATATCACGCGAGCCTTGACAAGTTTGTAGAACTATGTTCCATCCCAGTAAAATATGTAGGTTTTTTAAGCGATCTGGTTAGACCATCGTTGGCGAGGCACTGTACTCGAGAACTTGTGTCTCAATTTGTTATAAGCACCGAATGATTTACCAAAGATCACACATGTGTTTTCTTTTAAAGTTTATATTTACAAGCACTGCGATTGGATCAGCTACTCGCAGCTGCAGCCAATCATAAAACGGAGCTCGTTACCGAGTTTTCGCAATGAAATCCGCCAAGGGTTTAAGGGGAGCAAAGTGGACCGAAAACCCTTGGCTAGCAAAGATGTCGAGCCAGAAGCATCTGTGTATGAATTCAGATGGTCTGATGACACCCAAACTTTATCCAGAAAAACTGTCTTGCCATTGAAATGGTCAATAAAAGAAGCCCAAGTTTCTAAATCAGCCCTAGAGTCCTTATTCTATCTTATGTAGAATTTTGGGTTAGACAAACCACATGTTAGGTTGATCAAACGACGAAGAAATGTTCGACCTGGGACAACCACAGAGCAAGCAAAATTCAAAAGGCCTATGATTGACTGCATTATTTAAAAGTGAACTTTTTACACCTTTTGAATAAGTTAAGTTTGTCATTTATTTTTTGGATCTTATCTACTGGAAGCCGGCACTCCATTTTCACTGAATCAACTTCTATACCATAAATGACAATATTGGTCGTAGGTGCATAAGTTTTTTCCATTTTTATTGGCATTCCAATTTTTTTTTTACATAGAAATGAAAAACTAGCAAGATCGTTTCTACAGGTTATCGAATTTGGGGATCCCACAAAGAAAAACTCATCTAAAATATGGGACATATCCATCCACTTGAAGACATTTTCCATGACCCATTGGAGAACAGAGCTAAATGATTCAAAGATTTGACAGCTACATGTACTACTTGCTCCCATAGCAAGTTTTCAATAAAAATTCCAATAAAAATAAAAAAAGCATCAGTCCATTGCTGAATTAACATTGGCAATTTGGGCTTTGATGACCCTTGCTGGACAATAAGGGACCCAGAAGATATGTTTAACGAAATAGGATCTTTTCGACGCTGCAACAGCAAACCTAAATCAATAAATTGATTTGCCCAGACCTTAGCTTTTAATCGATGAGATGTTGCAGCCCCAAGAGGAATCCCATCAGATAAATATATAACATTTTTAAGATTGACAGTTGCTGGCTCGCCTTGACCGTCTTGTTGTAACAGCGCACTAACTTAGTATAAATATTTTGCTGAGGCTGGTTGTCACTAACTGTTGATGTTGTTGTTAGCTGTCTTGCCATTGGATGAGCGTGGGCGTCGGTATCACCCTGGTTTTGAACACATGGCTGCAGGATTTCCATGGTGTCATCACTCGAATTTGTCTGGTTTTGTGACATAGTTTGTGATTGTCTTAAGATTGAAGCAGCTAATAAGTCGTAATTAATAGCATCACTCGACACTGGTTCTGCTAGAGTAACTGGTTCATCAGACACTGGTTCTTTTTGAAGATCTTAGTCATCATTTCGTGGTACTTTTGCCGGTCTCCTCCTTTTTGTTGACCGTCCATCTAAAGCCCGCATAGGCATGGTTTAACTGAAGTGAAATTTTTATACTTATTAATAAACATGCTTAACTACCAGAGTATTAACCTTTGAGGACTAATTGACAATTTGTTTCTTTTCATGGATGGTTGTATCTTATATATGAAAAACATGTAACCATCCTTTAAAACAAGCATTACTTGACTTCTGTGATACACCTTTGTATCCAAGTAGTAACTTAGAAATCTTAGACTTTGTATATGTTTTCTTATTTCTTTTGATATTAACACATACATTAAACAGATGATGGCTTACTTAGATATAGCCAATCTGCTCATGCTTCAACTTAAAAAAAGCTTTAATCAGAATATAACTTAGAATTCTGACAGCTCTTAAATAAGCAGAAATCATATACTTTGAATTCTTATTTCTTCAATAACATATATATACATAAAAACAGATGATGGCATACTTAGATATAGCCAATCCAATCGTGTCTCAGCTTCGATAAAAGTTTGTATAATAGACATTAACTTAATTTTGTTTGGCCACTCTTGCAATTATTTATGTATCAATCTATAAAATCTTACCACTCCTACATTACATTGAAACAGGATTACAGTACTGTACATAAACTGTACAGATTGAATCGAATATTATTAAAATGTCTTTATAGAATATTTCCAAAATTTTATTCCTTATGCTTATGTAAATCTACCCCAAGGTGAACTCCATCTCGCCCAAGGTATACCAAATTAGTCCAAAATCCTCTATATTTCAAGAAACGGACATGCTCCTCACAACTTGTCAAATGTTCCAAGTGTTTGTTTATAATGACCTCCTCGTTATAACAGGTGATTTCCGAGGGTCGCGGCGCAACAGTTGACCAATAATCACAAATTTTACACCATATCCATGTATCAAATAGTTCGCAAATGAAAAAATGTTTTGTGCAATGACATGTGCTGGTCGAGTCGTCGCATCGTTACCCCCTATATTAAGAACACATAAAGTAGGAACTGCCGAAAAATTTGGACGAGTTAGTCCGTAAATAGACAAACCCCTTGGCCCTGAAACCACACACTAAGTTTTTCTTCATCGAGACCCAAATTTTCATACACAGGGTTTTGTAAAATAAATCGTTCCAATCGTTTTACATAAGAGTGTTCATTAATGCACATTAATGCACACTGATGTTGGACCCGCCATTTTGACTGTTTACAAAATGTCAGTACATACCCCGGGCGTAGCTGCAGGTCTGTAGCTCCCGGTCCGAAAAAATTCGGATGGACGACCTGGGAGCTACAGTGCCTCCCATAATAAAAATATGCAATTTACGGCGCACAAAAAAGTGCGCTGGCTTTGGACTGATTAACCTTATTTCCAAACACATTCTGTACAAATATTTGATTTCAAAAAATTCCTCGGACATTTTACGACAGATATCGTCACTTCACTTGCCTCTGATATTCTTTTAAACACCATCACCAGTCCCGTAAAGTGAAGTGGAACAGTTTGTTTACACGTGAAAACGGCGACTCTCGATCTCGACGTAAATTAATATACTTCGTTTTCCGAGGTCGGTTAGCATGTTCAATAGAAAGTCTGAGGCAAGTAAAGTGATGATATCAGTAGTAAATTTCGTGGTACTAACTGTTTTTACAGAGTTTGTGTGCAAATAAGGTTAATCTAAATCTAGCGCAATTTTTTGTGCGCCATAAATTGCAGATATTTACTATGGGAGGCACTGTACATAGCTCCCAGGTCGTCCATCCGAATTTTTTCAGACCGGGAGCTACAGACCTGCAGCGAACCCCCTGATGGTAAAAACTTACACTGCACACCTATTTTAACACTAAATTTTAACCAAATAACAAAGTTCCAAAGCAAATCCTCCCGCGTCCAATACTTCTCAAACTATCGGAATGTACATGGCCGGGAATTAAACTTTACAAAGCGATCAATATTTTAGGTTACGAAAACACGTATTCTCACACTTGAGTAAAAACAAAAGTGATATACACGTGATCGAAATACTCTCATTTCATTGGCTAATGACAAGGTACAAGCACAGGCATTTATATATAGGTACACGATGGACAAATTAGCTAAAAATAACCATAAAAAACCGGGACTTAAATAATAATTTCTAAATATAGAAATAGCGATACAATCATGCCATAAAACATATTATTTGGCAATAATGTTTCATTGTGCCGTTTATGTGAAGTAAATTGAGGTTAAATATTTCAATGCGTTGACATTTTCATTTGTGACGGTGGTTTTAGCTTGTTAGATGAGTTGCATAAAATCTAGACAATTTTTTGATAGTTTTTTGACTTTCTTTTAAACAGTTTCCAAAATCCTGACACATTATTATTATGAGGATAAAAGCATTATCGATGTTCTTAAAAAATTGTTGCAACGAAAAATCATCTTTGTAGACATTTTTTGTTTTTTAATAAAGATGAAAATGGGTGGGCCTTGGTACAATAGAGCGACATGCCTGCCAATATATAAATTTGAATTATAGCTCATTAACATATGTGACAACATTTTTCAGTTAAGTTTATTCATCAACCAAGTGAGTAAGGGTATGAAACGTCATACAAAATGAATTCATGACTGATAAACGACAATCGTTTATAGTGGATAAGGCCAATTGAATTTTTCAATGTTTTCAATTTGAGGAATTGAGCGCATTCATTCTGGTGCATCACTTATGCCATATTTCATGGACAAAGTTGTTACTCGAATTGAGACGCCAATTCCAGAACCACTCCAATCCAACTTTGATGTTACACAAGCGCAAGGACCATCTAAGGATAGCCCTTACCAACCAAAGTTGTCTCAAAAGAGGCAGGATCATCCAATGATAGTGCGTCGCTACCCACACCTATCTCGAGACCAAAACGTTATATTCCATTACGTTTCAGGAATTCAGACCATATAGCTGGTGACCTTGTTTCTACGGACTCTTCAAGTTAGTTTAAGATCAAACGAGTTATTGGTCAAGGATTAGTTGGTGATGATACACAGTATAAGGTCACCTTTCATGGAGAACCCTCTCATAACTCGTTTTTGGTTTCTAAGAAATGATCTGCATGCAAAGGCACAACAGTGTTTTAACATGTATACCCACCACCATTACTTACTGAGCTATTTGTTTTGAGAACATTGCCCTATAATTTGCACGCGAAACATAGTCTAATAATTTACAACAAAGCGTATTTTTTTCAACATTTTCCCAATAATAAACGTTTACTCCAAGTTGCTGAATATCATATGTTTTTGAAGAAAAAATAAGGGCTAGTAGGGGAACTTCTTCCTGTAATTAATTAAATGATATACTGGTAATTAACCTGTATATTTGGTTAACCCCCTTCCCCGTGGGTAAATTAGATTCGCTAGTGTTAAAAAATCATCATCTGACATGTATTAACAAATTACATATTTTTTTCAAAGTGCGTTAAGTTTCTCGATCCTAAAAAATGTTGATTTTTTTCAAAGCGCATTGATTCTGTCCGAAAGAACACATGCAGTTTAGCTATAGAGAACGGGCCCTTTTTCAGTCCGTTTTTACGTAGAAAATATCAACAAATGGCTTTTTTCCGTAATAGTTACCAAAAAAAAAAATTACCAAAATTAGCATACATTTTAAATAAATGAGGATTTTTAAATGCCTATAAATAATCTTAATCCGGAAAAATCGAACAGAACCTACTTGAATTGTGTCTATTTAAATCAGAAGGAGGAGACATTTAAATCAACATTCTTTTGGTGGATCGATTGGCGCGTTTGCTGAATTTATACTTTATGCATTATTTTATGTCTGAAAAAAAAATCAAATAAAGCTTTGAAGTGATCAAACAAACATTCCCGACCATATGTATACAAAGTTGATGGAAAGCGATTAAAAACATGTCAATGTTTTACAGTGAGCATATTTGACAAACGCCTACCTGGATAGAGCCCACGTGATTGTTTAAAATAATTTATTCCATGCGTGGGTTCAAACATGGGTCACGCAGGGAATAGCTTTCGCTTGCTATAGGGAAAACCTTGCAATTTTCATACATTTTTCAGCCCAATGTAGTACAAACTTCCGATTTTCACAGGAGTTTTCTAAATGTATAGTGTGCATTTTATCTTTTCCACAAGTTTGTATTCGGTTAGGCTTTGAAATGAATGCCAGTCCTCGATTTACTATTCAAAATTTCGAATATCGGCTGACAACTACTATGTTGTAAAGCTTCGTGCTTTTTATATACAGTTAATTCAGCGAAAAAACTTGTTGATTCTTATGAATCAGATATCAATAGGTGATGTTAGGTAAAAATTTGAATCTTCATTTTATTCATGATCACTTTTTTCCGGGGCCCAAAAGTGCACTCGTCCTTTAACGCACTTTGAGAGATTTTTTGTCCCCCGCCGCAACGCGGTGCGGGGACATAGAAATGCCCGGCGTCCGTCCGTGCGTCCGTCCGTCACTTTTTTGTAAGCGCTCTCATGCCTACAAATTTTGACGGATTTTCATTAAATTTATACCAAATGTTTATACAACTATTACCTTGGTCAAGTTCGAAAATCAGCATTGGTCGATACTTTTTGTAGGAGTTATGAGACTTTGACCACAATAATGACTCTGTTTTATCCAAAAATTGACCTTGTAAGCGCTCTCATGCCTATAAATTTTGACGGATTTTCATTAAATTTATACCAAATGTTTATACCACTATTACCTTGTTCAAGTTCGAAAATCAGCATTGGTCGATACTTTTTGTTGGAGTTATGGGACTTTGACTGCAATAAAGACTCCGTTTTATCCAAAAATTGACCTTGTAAGCGCTCTCATGCCTACAAATTTTGTCGGATTTTCATTACATTTATACCAAATGTTTATACCACTAATACTTTAGTCAAGTTCGAAAATCAGTATTGGTCGATACTTTTTTTGGAGTTATGGGACTTTGACCACAATAATGACTCCGTTTTATCCAAAAATTGACCTTGTAAGCGCTCTCATGCCTACAAATTTTGACAGATTTTCATTAAATTTATACCAAATGTTTATACCACTAATACTCTGGTTAAGTTCGAAAATCAGCATTGGTCGATCCTTTTTGTTGGAGTTATGGGACTTTGACCACAGTAATGACTCCAGTTTATCCGAAAATTGGCCTTGTAAGTGCTCTCATGCCTACAAATTTTCATTAAATTTATACTAAATGTTTATGCCACTAATACCTTGGTCAAGTTCCTAAATCAGCCTTGGTCGATAGATTCAATACTAGTATACTGCTTGACCGGCGGGGGACCCAGGAATAATATTCTTATTTCAAACTGCGTTGCCACATGTCTTTCTTTTTTAGGCACTCGGGAACATTGCAGTGCACAGTAAAATATCGGTGGTCAGATGATTTAGACAGGAGTGGATTAGAAGTTCCGTGTGTCATGACCAACAACTTTTATTAAAATTCTTTGTTATAAGGTAACTGCAATTTGGGCCAATAGAAAAAGGCCTAGGAGGCGCTTAAAGGAGCAGGGTTGGTCAATATGGATTTTACAGTAATTACTAATGTAGTTCTCCTTATTAATCAGTCAAAGTAGTTGTGCTTATGAGCTTTAGTGTGAAAGTTATGATTAAGTGGTTAAATCACGGATGAAAAAATTTAGTTTAAATTTAATTAAATTTGTTTTATATATTTGGTATTACATGACATATGCTGCGCTTGCCCCAACGATCGTACTGTAAAACAGGTTATTGAACAAGTGAAAAGCTGTCAATGTGACGGGTTTTCTTTTATGTGAATTGTATCCACAATCCATGTCAACCTGAATTGATAAACTCTACCTACCGTATCCAGTGAAATGGAGTACCCTATATGCAATATTTTGCCAAAAAATTTGTTCAAAAGCTGGTATTTTCCCCATGAATTATCAGAAATCTAAATCCTAGCAATAAGCACACCTCTGATGTATGTACAATTGATCTGCCAAAAAACCAACTTCCTATCTTGAAAACTGTAGGAGAAGATATCCGGACAACGAGGGTACTCTATATGCAATATTTTGCCAAAACATGACGAAGTTCAAAGCTGGTATTTTTTCATAAATTATCAAAAATCAAAATCCTAGAATTATGTTCGTTTTTGATATATGTACCATTGATCTGCAAAAGAACAATTTCCTATCTTGAAAACTGTAGGAGGAGTTATCCGTACAATGAGGGTACCCTTTTGGCAGCCGCCCACCCGCCCGCCATTTTCACCATTTTAATAACCGGATTTCTCCGTTTGGAAAACCCGGTTAAAAAGAAAAAGAACCCCCCCCCCCCCAAAAAAAAAAAAACAAAAAACAAAAAAAAAAAACATGAAAAAAACACCAGTAAGGTCTCCCTCTGCAGGCTGAAAACCTTAATATTGAAACAAAAAAACATTTTTCGAGTGAACCAGAACATAAACCGTATTTAAGGTCATCGTACTGTAAAACTTAAATTATAGAGAAAGAGTAACCGAACAAAAACAATAAGGAAACGAAAGACCTTAATTATAAATTTTGACCGTTGTATCAGTTATTACTTTCCCCGTTCTAGAATGATTTAATGTTCACAAGATTTTCAAGTAGAAATAACTATTGGAAAATATTGAAAGGCCTACATAAATTTGTATAAAAAGGCACGTCAAGTTGAACAAAGGAAAAGGCAAAACATTTTGGATGTGCGCCCACCTTTTTATCACTGTCATTTTTTTAGTTCCCTTAGTAATTTTGTTGCATTTTCATGTTTATGTTTCAGATGCATATTGAAAACGTTCTTCACTATTATAAAATAATTGTTCGGAAATAGGCACTGTGATTGATTGAAGATACTGACAAAATTCACCAATAATTCACTCGAACTTAACTCTGTTCTTGGCATTGTCTTGCACAGCGTAGTATTCTTATCCGGTGAAAAGCTTTATTCCAATAAAGAACGGAAACCAAAGATTTGTATCTATTTATTTAGGGTCTAAACGGTATAAAAGTTATCAGTTTACATTAAACCTTACGCCATACAATAAAATAATTTACTTGAGAATTTAGCCACTTTTTGTTGCCTGATAAGGATTAAATTGACATTGAATGTCAAACCTACAACTTCAAATTGACTCTGATACATATCGGAAAGAAAATTCGTGATCAATGATAATTTTATTTTTATATTCATTGCTTCTTTTTTTTATTTCTTGATATTTTTTTACCGATTTTATATTTTTTCACAATGGTTGGTTGGTATAAAAGTTGAACTCATATTGAACCGATACAACCCGAGTATTTTTTTCTGAAATATACGGTTTTATTCCATACTTAATCATAAGTCTTTAATTGCGTATTTAATATCTAACAACATGCAGTAAAACTCGTTTAGTTTGAACACGAATATAGCGAATTCTCGGATATAGCGAAGTTTTTTTGAGTCCCCGGTAAATTTCTTCAAAAAATTACGATCATAATGAATGGATATAACGAATTTACGGATATAACGCACTGATTTTCAGTCAAGTAATAACAAAATTTAACATTTGTATAACGAAATTCCTACAGTCTAAAAAGTTTGCACTTATGTAAACATAATAGATTGAATGAATGAATTTATTTTCATATGAATTTTTCAACTCAAAATCAGTTTATTAAAGGTATCAACGTAATGTATTTTTTAAAGCCTCATTTAGCAAAGATTAAGCTGTTTTTCAGGTATTGATGTTTAGGATAAACAGACGATAGATGTGAGAGGAAAAATTGTTACAACGCATGATGAGTTTTCCATCTTTTTCATATCCGGAAACAAACTAAAACTACAAAATACGGAACCAACATGAGAGGAAAAAATGTTACAACGCGTGCTGAGTTGTCCATCTTTTTTTCATAACCGGAACCAAACTAAAACTACAAAATACGGAACCAACATGGTCGAACATTATTGATTCGGAATTCTGGTCAAACTATGATACAACAGATATGGTGCGTCCCCGCCATGAGAAAAAAAAATGGGAGAATTTTGGAAAATACATCGAAGACCAGAATTACAAAATCAAAAAAATGACATAAGTGATTAAGATCAAATAAATCTTAACAATATGCGAAATATGCATTCAGTAAATAAGATAAAAGTTCAATGTCACAGAAAATGATCCCCATTGTAACTATTACTAGTACTCTATTATAGGTACTCTACCTGAAGAAATTGACATTCTTTAGTAATTAAATCAGAAGTGAATCAAATGTACTTAAAACATGTATACATTGTACACTATTCATTGGGGCCATCAAACACTCTCAAATTTACACAAACATGATATTCAAATCGGAGTTAATAAAAAATTAATCTGCAAATGCCAACTAAACAATGTAGATACAAAAATGCAGGAGTTGTAAAACAATGACATTTCTGTGCAGTAGTGACTATTTTGGAAAATAGCTAGAATTCATGGAAAAAGTCATGATTGCACATGTATCAAAATGAAATGACAAAAGGTGAGAATACAATGTATAATCTTAAGATAAAACAGTCTAATAGCCGAGGCAAAAAACCACATAGGTTCATTAAAAAAAATAAAATTATATTTCTAGCAAATTTCACTTTCGTTACATTTATTAAACATATGTGATCATATACATTCAGTGCTGACATAACACACAAAAAGTAACTTCACATTTAATTGATATTAAGACAACAAAATAGTTATATGCTAATTTGGCAACACAATGATATAGAAATCGGATGTTCAAATTATATTTTTTATAGAGTGGGCCATCGTACCATTTTTTAAAGAACGAATATTGTTAACACATATTGACGTCTATCTTTTTCAATTTTCCAAAAATGGTACGAAAACCCACTCTATGGTAAAAAGTAAGTTTTCTTCTTTTAATTTTTAAGATTGGGGCCAACTCTTTAAATGACTAAGTCTAGTCGTTTGCGTAAAACTGATAACAATAGAATCAGCTATATTAAAGCATATAAAAAGCGAATCGGTGGTGTAGTGGTAAGCGAGGAGTTCTTTAAAGAAATGCAACTCTAAAAGTGGGTGTTCGAAACGTATGGTGTTTTTGGTTTATCTTTTTGTTTACATTGTTAGAATGTAATTTTCTTTTTTTTACTTAATAATATACATTGTTAAAATGTAATTTTCCTTTTTTTTCTTAATAATAAAAATTTGCTTATAATAACTTGAAATTATTATAGATATGCGTTTTCTACTACTTTTATAAAATATAAAATGTATGTTATTCTCTTTGAGATTGCACGATTTCATATTGTAAACAAATGGTTGTTGTGCATGCAAGAAACAATTAAATTGCAAGATAAAACGTTCCATTAAAAGCATGTAATTGTGCAAAAAATGCAGAATACAAGCTAAGTCAAATGTACAGTATGCGCCTAAAGAAAATTCAACGATTAACTAGGCATGTATTTCACTTCCAATTGTATCGGCAGGAAAATCACATTACAAATGCGTGTTTTGTTGTGAAAGAAAAAGCATAGTAGTTCTACCAAAAGACACAAAGACCAATGACCAACACAAAGTTTGACCAGCGACCTATAACAAGCCCCTTGTTATACGTTACTGGTTCGACTATCGCTGTCTTCCGTGTGGTATAAGTCAACCGGGGGGGGGGGGGGTGGGTAAGGGGGGACTTAGCCCCTCCCCCCCACTTTTTTGCAAATTTATGCATAGCAAAGACCTTATTTTGCTTGCCCCCCCCCCCCTTTCAATTTGCTTCCGACGCCACTGTACATGTTTTGTTGAAAATACTTGTTTTAACTAAATTTTTTCTCCGAAGCGGAAAAATCGACTCCCCATACTCTTTGTCGACTCCCCTGCGTTAGGGGTTGTATACGATGACTGAGGTAAATTATTAAATTAAATATTGTTAGAAAGTAATCAACATTTTTGTATTCTAACTCTTTAAACGAGTATGTGATTGTCATTCTAAATTTGCCAGTGTAAAGTATATGTAAATACTACAAAATTTAAGCGCATTTACGCCTTTCAAATGTTGCCCTTTCTCGCATTTTTGGACATTTCATTTGGACAATACTGTCTAGCGTTTAAATGCCCAATTAACTCGTACGTTTATTACTTCTTATAAGACGTATGAGAGGGTCGTGGGCATTTGCAACGGCTTATTCCCCCAGATTCTTTGATCTAGAGAACAAAATTTAGACATATCATATGACGTCCTAAATACCCACTCACTGGTTTAAAAAAATAATTGTAATTATTTTCCACTCAGCTGCAACAAAAAGAATGAAGGCCATGTTCATGTATATATCATACAATTCAGTTTAAATTTTTCATCGCTTTTCTAAATATCCAGCTATGCATATTTTTATTTCAATTTTAAAGAATAGGTTAAGAAAACTACGTGTATAAAGAAAAAATTCGGACACAATATAATATTCGGAAAAAAACATTATTGCATTATGTCATTCATTTGTTAAGTCTGCGCTCGCGCGGGTTATCATTTAGTTATCAATAGAAATGGCGGTTGTTTCAGAAAAGCTACGCATACAGCTAAGAAAATCCCAGAAAATGACCTAAGCGATAGAATTAACGGGTTCTTAAGATTTGTCATAGTGATGCATAAAAGGAAGCACTATGCCTTATCCTCTATCTGTAACATGAACTAAACTCCAACTTTGATGGATATGCCTGGTGACTTAATATAATTTTCAGGGGGGGGGGGGGGGCAATAAAATGGACAGTACGGGACACGATAATTCTCGACGTATCGGCGCATTTAAGCATTGAATGCTTATTTTTGGATGTCGTCGTCCTGTAACACACCAAGCGGTGCAGACGAATTCAATACATGTCTGCATCGCTTGGTGTGTTACAGGACCGACGACATAAAAAAATAAGCATTTAGTACTTATATTTATACATGTATTCATACTGGTCTATATGTGTGGAATATATGTGTGTTGTCGCTGTAAAGCCATTGTATACGCTCTTAGTTAGGGAACATACATGGAACAACCATTTTAACATGTTATTTAGTTCGCTTCCGCGACTAAAAATATAGTGCCAGAAACTTTGTAGAGAAAACAAATTTTTATTTTAAAGGAGTAGACATAATTCAATGATTTGTTTTCTTCAAAAGTACATATTAAATTAGTTATGTAAGAATGAAAGTTTCCTTTTATCATACAAAAAAAATATACTCAAAACACGTAAAGACGTTTATATTTGTGGTCATTGCGCATAAATTAGCAAAGTGTATTCATAGAAAATTGAATGTCGCAGATTCCTAATGCAAACAGTGGGGCAATATACACTTATTGTAAATATTAGCTGATGGTATCAAGCTACTACAACTACATGTAGTATTGATGAAAGGCGTTTGTTCTTGAAAATTTAAAAGATGTACCGTACCCACAGCAGTTGCTTTAAAAATAACTCCAAAATCAGACGAAGACTCAAATTTTGTCTTCATGTCATTTGGAGAAGAAACACGGAGATTTTTAATTTGGAACTTGTTTTCTGGACAAGAGACTTAAGCTATTAAAGAACTTTTGACAAGAAAATATAATACAGATGTAAATGTGGCAATTATTCCTGATGGATGTACAATAAAATTGTAGTCCTGCGACGTCAGTTGGAATAAGCCATTCAAAGATCGTTATAGGGAGCTGTACGATGAATGACTGTTAAATGGAAACGTTTCTTAAACAAAAAAAAAAGTGTTGGCCACCGGAGAAAACAAGAATTAAGGAATGAATAAAAAAGCATTGGCATCTGTTTACCCATATTTTACGGAAATTCTATTTGAAAAAAGGGATTTCCAACAACTTCGATGGCACAGAATATGAGTAATTATTCTTTTCTGGCGATGAAAGCGACGATCCATTTGAGGTATTTGACGCCCCACACGGAAGTTGACATTGAGGGACCTCACAAAAAACAGTAAAGGGGAATTGGATTCTGTCACCAAATGGAGTGATGCCATCAATGGGAAGCTCCGATCTTGACAATGAATTTGATAGTGATCCTGGGACCCAAGGTAGATGAATGAAATATTCTTTGAACAACTTAATCAAAAAACATTCTTAGAACAACCTAATAAATGAGTTTTTTACTGAACGAGAAGGTGACATACCATTTGTTACGGGCCGCCAGAAGGCGGTCCGTTATTTGA
This sequence comes from Magallana angulata, assembly GCF_025612915.1. Lineage (NCBI taxonomy): Eukaryota > Metazoa > Mollusca > Bivalvia > Ostreida > Ostreidae > Magallana > Magallana angulata. The sequence goes on along the minus strand of NC_069118.1, from coordinate 36,273,157 downwards.
TATACATTTAAATATTGCAACTGCGTTTCTGCGGAATAGTTTTTTTTATATAGAATTAATATTATGCTTATTTTTATGAATTAAAAGTAAATTTGCATGTAGAAATATGTTTTATGCCTTTTTAAAAATATTAGATATGTTTTGTTTTACTCGTAAATGTAAAGTATATGAAAATTACGGAGTTCTTCTTTCTCTTCAAAACAATGTATCGGGATCGGTATACGGGAGATACTAAAGACCTGAAATACTATAGACTTGAATGACATTAAATTTTATATAAATGATATATTTGAATTTCTATATGCACTGCTGCATCAAAAATGACTTTTGTGTGTGTATATCATGAAATGACATCCATATCAATTATTTACGCAAAAATATGAAAGGACTGAAAATTGATGAATTGACCTGAAATTTGAACTAACCTGATTTATTTTTAATTCGTTTGAGAACCTCATGCAATTAAATAACCATGATTATCTTCAGAAACTGAAGTGTAGATAAGATTTATAATTCCATTTAGGAACAAAATTATCCGGCTTATTTTTTACCTTTAAAATTGTGCAGATTCTACCAGTTGAGCATGATCTTACATTTACTTTTAAAATAATCCATTGTAATCTTATCATGTGGTCCCTTGAATTCATATTAACTAATGCATTAAATTTTAATTTAATACAATGAAACAAAAAAATCAAAATGATTTGAAATACATAATCTCCAAGAGAATAATGATGAGATGAACTTTGTATTAGAATAATATTATAATTATACAAATCACTGTGTTCTTTGTCTGCATTACCTCATACTATGGCAATGCTTTTACAATTACCGTTAGAAATGCCTACATTAACGAAATCGATACTTAATAATAATAGTAAATAGTAAAATGGTTAACTTCAAAACGTGTTGCTGAAAATATATATTAAAATTTGCCATAAAAATTAGTACAACCAACTCGTTTTCTTCTTTCAAGTGGTGTGTTTTTCATGTAAACAACCAATGATGATTCAACAATTATATTTTTGCAGCCCATTTGACGCTTGCCTCAATATGATTTCTCGTTCGCCTTGTGTTTTATCTATTTTTTCTGGTAGAGAAATAAATCAGGTAGCGCGATTTGATGATTTAATTGTAAAGGACAGTAACAGAATTATTCATTTGTTCTCTGAATTTAATTTTTACAGATTGAAGTTCGAAGTTATAATATGACAATTTTTTTAATCAAATAGCTGAAAAAACCCCGCCCTTTTTCGCACTTTTAAATGCAACCAGGGCGGCTTATAGGAATTTTTTAGTGTTACCGTTGTTTTCCATTATAATCATGTATTAATTTATTAATATGAGGTTTAATATGATATGTATATCCTTATAAAAACGACTTTTCGCCCGCTTATGCATCTCCTATTCTTATTCTAAATTGTTTATGTCCAAAGCCAAGATAAGGAAGTGAATAAAAAAAGAATAAGTTTTAGTTTACAACCTTATCTTTACTGTTAATGATCACATTGTTCTAGATATCTTATTTGTATGCCTCCTTCGAAGATGGGAGGACATATTTCTTTGCTGCTGTCGGTCGGTGGTTCCTCTGTTTTTTAAACTTTTGTTCACCTCTAGTCTGAAAATCAGTACTATATATTAATCGTTATCATAAATTTATATTTTAAAATGCTAAATTAACTTTATTCAATAGTATCTGAAGCATCTGAAGAAATTTGTATTCTTTCCTGTGATGTTCTTGGTATAAAAAGATATGTGTCAATAAAAATACATGTATCTTGAAATTTTCTCCGTTCAGCGATTTTAATTGTACTTGTTGATGTGTATTTTTGTTAAAATTCGTTAAAAAGTGAGGGAAATCGTAACTTGGGAAATGTTATACTGTACATTCCCAATTCAACGCAAGAAATTAATAACTGCAAAAAATCGCGAAAAACACATTATTTCGCTGATTTTAAAATGTCGCTTTTATTTATCAGACCGATGTAAACTTATGAACATATGATAAGATATCGGCGTTCGCGAAATTATATTCTCTCAATTTTATGCACAACGGTTGAATCGCGGAATTAATTACTTGCGTAAGATAAGGAATCTACAGAAGTAGATAAAAGTCACATTAGTGGAAAGTGTAGAGAAAACGTAAGGACTTCCCAGTATAACAAAAAGGGTACATTCATCCCTATAACCGACCAATCATCGTTTTAAACTGTTATTTTTGTGCAAATTTTTAGTTATCTTAAAGGGGCATGGTCACGATTTTGGTCGAATTCTATTTTTCTGTTTTTATTATTTGCAATGCTTTAGGAATGCATTTATAATGATCAAATGAAATTTGGGTGCCAGTCGTTGAATTTTAAGCAAGGTACAGGGCTCACAATTCTTTGTCATGTAAACAAGGCTCGTGCCCTGTTTTTGTTCACATAGGTTCAATATACCAGTAAAAATTCTTTTTAAAGCTGGTTTGTCTATCTTACTATTCATTTGAAGCATAAATAAACAATTTACACATATTTTAGGTCTAAAACTGTAATTTTCACTTCAACATTCGAAATGTAAACAAACGCTTTGTTTACATAGCGAAGAATTGTAAGCTCTGTAACTCGCTTATAACTCATCAAATGATACTCAAATTTTGGTTGCCTATTAAGAATGCCTTACTAAAGCATTGTAAACATTAAAATCGAAAAAATAATTTTTGACCAAAAGGGTGACAATGCCCCTTTAATAGAAAATTTTAGAATTCTAATTCGGTTTAAATTTCGTACAATCAAATGCAGGAGACAATGTAACAAATTTTACAACCTTGTTAGAAAAAAATCCTTAGGGACGAAAAATCCCAAATACTTTTTGTCTAAAAAAAAATTAGTTTTCTTATAGACATACCTCGAGTCTAAGAAATTCTGACTTTAAAAGCTCCAGAGATTATGAGGTAATATATAGTAAAAAAAAATGAGCCTCAACATCGATATCAATACTAGTGTCTTGGACATAACTCGTAAACAAGCCTAAGGGACGAAAAAAAACTAAAATAAATTATCTAAAAATCTTTTGAGAAAAATGCAAATTTGAACATAAACATGTTGAGGCTAATATTTTGGTTTTCTTTTTTTACAATTTATAACCGATGATATCGACGATATTGTATCGATATCGATTCACTAATTTTAATATTAAAGATATGTTCACAACTACAGCTGTCCCTATTCATGTCGATATCGAGTCGCATATGTACACAGCTACAGTACCGATCAGACCCAACCTAACAGAAAGTAAACCCCAACTGAACCCTGGGTTTATTTTCTGGCTTTACTAGAGTGGATCCAGAGTGGACACAGAGAGTGAACCCCGATCAGAAGTATACCTTGAAAGCAGACGCTTACTGTGTATTCGGAAAATACAAGGGGCAGAAATCGCAGGCAGTAGGATGATAAAATAAAATACAGGTTTGCTTCACACTTCAGTGCGTACAGTTGTCCTCAAAAGTAATTTTCAAGTAAACCCAAAGTAAACCCCGAATGGACCCAAATTTTATAAAAGTAAACCCGGGGTTTAGTTGGTGTTTACTCTGGTGTTAGGTTGGGTCTGATCGGTATTGAAGAGCTGTCCATATTTAACGACGATATCGATTTGCATATGTACGGAAATAAATATGTCCATATTTAACGTCGATATCGACGATACCGTATCAAAATCGATTTCTGTTGTTTACAACTTGAGTTGTCCATATTTTATGGCAATAACAACGATATCGTATCGATTTGCATATAAACACAACTGCAAATCACCATATTTTAACGCCGATATCGACGATTTCTTAACGATATCGTTTGACACATGTTCACAACAAAAGGTGTATCAATATCAATTTGCTTTTGTGCAGGATTCAATCAAGTACTTTGGAAAACTGTACCTTGCTTATCTTTTGATTTGAGGATATAGTCGATCACAATTTTATCATTTTACAATCCTTTAATACCATCATTTAGACGTTCTTCTCATTGTTATTTATTAAATTTTATTACCGATGATTAAAAAAAATTCATAAGAGTCAATATTGAGGTTGATAATGTCATTTTAAATAATTTTTTCATATTTGTTTAATGCAATTATAAAGATCGCTATTGATTAGGCTATCGTCAGTTTGTGTACGATATCGCCTATAAATAGTAAGTCTTAAAACTTATTCATTTCGATATCGATGTCGATATCGTCATTTTGTGTACAATATCGGCGTTATTGACATCATAATTGGTCTTGCATTTTTTAAAATTCGATATCGATGTCGATATCGTCATTTTGTTGTCGAGTTCGTCGTTATCAACAACAAATTTGGTCTTGGACATGTATGCTAGACTCCCACAAATTTCTTTTCACCACCCCTCCCCCCCCTTGAATTGTCTCTGAAGCGTTCATTTTAGATGCTGTAAATAAGATTTTATAATTGTGCAGTGATAAAAAAAACCCAGACTCGTTTGGTTTTTTTTTTTGGGGGGGGGGGGGGGTGGAGCGAAGTTGCTAAACGGGGAATAAGTATACTTAACTGATACGGTTTCCTGTCAACGATTCAGTACCGTAAAAATAAATCAGCTAACTTTCCTTTGATGACCCCAATTACCACTTGTAAATATTTACTAGCTCATGCACAGATTTCTGTTGCTATTCAGCGCTGGAGAACTGTTCAAATATGGTTCCAAATACGCAAATTACAGTGTCATAAAACAATCTATAATAGATTTCCTGCTAACGCTGAGGATCAATTAGCTATGAGTGACAATCAGTCAAATGGGTCTAGGAATAATTCTTTAACATAGTTCATGGTAAATATAGTAACTAGTTTAATCAACATTCCTAGACGTGTAATAATTACTGAAGATTCTAACACACAGTTCACACAGTTTAAAGATACATATAAAGATGAGAATCACGCTATTTAAAGTCAGTTTGCAGTTAGTTAAACCACTATTCTCTTTTAAGAAGTTGACGGGCATAGCCTTCATCCACTTCTCTTCGCAAACCTCATATTATAATTCCGGAAAACGTGAAAATGTCGGAATCGAAGATGGTCTACTCTTTGACCCATATATTTCGACTTAAGAAAAGTTTTGTAATATAAACAGCTAGAACATTACAGGAATCTATATGTTTGTTAAGTAAACCGATGACAATATTAATGTACATGTTAAATAATTTCTTCATTGTTTTCTCTCTCTCGAAGGCATATACATGTAGTCTACTTGCGGTATAAACCCTGTTAATATTTAAGAACATAACGTAATTTTACAATGAAATTAAAAAAAACAATGTATCTGAATTTACCTTCTGGTCATTCACTTATCTGTAAATTAAACTTATTTTTTTAAGTTTTGCAACAGTACATTTTAAGCAGAGTTTATATTGATAACACATTTGGGATGTTCAACACATCAAACTAAATACATAACAATCATACAAATTGAAGAACCACGTTATATCTTAATATCCATATCATCCAGTTCAGTTGGAATATGTGTAATTGTTTAACATGTTATGACATGTTACATAGTCACGTTTAAAATTAATTTAAAGATAATCACTTCTTCAGTGTCATCCCGTTTATCATCAAAAACTCAGCTGATCTTTCTCCAACTGGTGAATATCTCGCACCAATATTATACATGTATATATACTTATTAGATAATGCATGGCTGTTGTGTTGTGAATGTTAATTTACCTTGTGGTAGTAAATAGTAATAGTACTTATCTCAATTACATGTATACGAAAATATAAGGTCACAGTTTTTTATCGTAGTTTTTGATATCTGAATTTGAATTTTTTTTTGTACAAATGGTTGTAGACGTGCAGCTCTTCGAAATATTAGTTGAAACTATTAGAAATACAGTAACTTTTTATCAAGATGCAAATGAAAAGTTGCGCCTGATAGACTACAATCGCAGTAAATTGTCTGGTTACTAGTTTAGTATCGATAAGTTTCACAGACTGTATTGAAGAGAAACCCCTGAAATGACACTTTCTCAGAACGTTTCTTAATTTTGCTGTTAAAAGCATGAAGTTTGTAAATATAATAAAAGTAATATTTTAAAACCAAACAACTCAGAATTAATCGCCAAAATTAACAAGCATTCTGAGAGTATTGCATAAGCAATACACGTCCCCTACCGGTCTTCATTATTATGTGAAAGCTTCGAAGCATACATCTATTTCAAAACAGTTATAAACGAGATGTTATGCTTTAATTAGAGATAAAAGAACAGAGGAAATTCAAACTACATCGTTGATATGGAAATAAAATAAACACTGGGTAATTACTCTTTATTTTATCTCCTGTAATTTCGCCAAGTCCATTAAGTATTTGCTGGTAGAAATTTGTGAAAACAATGCACTGTTATGCAGAATATCATTTCTTACCGTCTTCTGTACCCCGAATAAACAGACCAACCCGATAACGAACCCGATTGTAATGATCCAAAAACCATGTCGATTAAATTTACAACACAATGTTTCACACTATTTTACAGAACTTACATGTATTTGTTTGTTAGAAACAATAAAAGGAATGGTACAGGTAATGCACGATAGCATTACTGACCACATACTTTCTCCGTTTATGCAATACACACCAAACCCGATAACGAACCCGAACATAAAAAAATTGGAATATAAAAAAATTATTTTCTCGAAAATATGTCAACCAGACGCTAAAATAGTGTAAACTTGATCTCTAGTTTGACATTATGAAGCTGTTCAGCAATTTTCATATTATTCCTCAAACGCATAAAGAAAAAAGTGTGGAAAACTAAAGTGGGACAGACAGACAGACGGACGGACTGACGGACGCAGAGGAAAGCTATAGTCTCCTCCGGTGAAACCGGTAGGGAACTAACAATTTTAAACCATTATATACATAAAATAAAAATGGGTATATCTATAATCAATTAAACATTTATCAAAGAACGAAATGTTTCCCTTAGACATGGCACCTTCTATCCTTCATTAGTACTAAGTGACTCTTATTTGGACACTCTGCTTGTTTTTATTATAAGAACGTAGTATTTTAGTTAACTTGAATTTTATCAGTTTATCTGTTCATTATTCTTAATCACTTTATTTATAATGACAAATATTACCGCAAATCAGAATACTTAAAAAAAATGAAAACAGTAGTAACGTCTATTTAGTGGATGACGCACACGTTTACACAAAAAGAAGTGGATGGCGAACAGATTTATTTGTACCTATCAAATAATTATGCATGGCTCGCAGCTAGAAAATCGTGGCAGATGAGCTTGTCTAAAAAAATTAAAATGGCGACCATGACAGACCTTGTTATTATAGTACTGGGATTTATCTTAACAAGAACTATTTTTAACGTCTGGTTCCTTTGTTTACTTACAATATACAGATGTTAACTTTGTTCAATAATTCGGCAGTTGGAGAGCGACGGTCACCACCGTCTCCCAAGTTTTCATTAATATTTTATAACGGATACCGAGTTGTGGTTTTTTGTATGGATCGCAAACTCGCATTAATAGATAAATGTAAATATAGTTAATAAAATTGTTTGATTTTCACGATAACTTGTAAGTTTTCTCATTTTTACTCTTGGGGCTTTATTTATACATAAAATACTGTTCATTTTTTTTTTTACAATAACAAAGGACTATCCAGGCAAGAATTTAGTAAAGATTTCAGACAAAATATCAGGCAGAAAGCCAAATCTTAATATGGATGGAAATACCCAATTCAAACTCATAATACTTAAAAGCATATTTAAAGAAAATTGTGAACTATTCAAACTTGAAAGACCCCGTCTCCCAGTTCTTTTAGTACTTTGATTTTGTTCAAAGTACTCAATCCCAATCACCATCCATATGCCTCATCCTTTTCATGCTTCCTTACGAAATTTAAATCCTGATAATATTTCAAAATCTGAAAGAAAATCTAAATAATATCTTATAGGAAAACTACCTGTCTGAACTGATACCTGTAGAAAATACTGTTCTCCTATAGGAAATATAATTCTTGAAGAAATTTAAGAAAATCCTAAAATTATATGTATATTTCCTGTGATAGAATCTTGTTTCCTATGGGAATAGAACGAATTATTAATCAATTAAAATATAATATCTAACCTGTCAGGCGGAACACATCTAAATATACTATCTAAGTAATGGTTTACCAGTTTGGATATTTACGAAACTATATCTTAAGCGGGTGCATAAGGCCTTCTTGGCACTGGTTTAATTATCCGGCACAGTGTTATGTATAAATTGACTAGCAACGACACGCAGCAGCTTTAATGTATTAGTACATAAACAGTTAAATATTAACATGTAGTTATATGAGTTTGATTTATAAAAGATGCCAATTGGCCCTAACGGTCACCTGAGTAGCATATAACCCATACACAAACTTGTCGAAGAGTCTCGTATGCATTTAATTAATTAGGTTTCATTCTGGAGTAGAAAAATTATAATTTTGTTACTAATGACGACCACCCCCCTGCCTGAAATCTTTCAAAAAGAACTATAAAAACTATATTTTTGGCAAATTACTTAAAGATCTGGTCTACAAAATCATAAATTCGGTTTTCCTTTCAGGTGTGTGGGAGTGAAGAAGATATTTCTTAACATAATATGCACTAACACCTATACATCCATTTTGGCCAAACCCTAGAGTCAAAACCCATACTCCAGGGGACATGAAAATTAAAGTGTCAGTAGAGGACTTTCTGGTAAACATAATTATAAGTCAGTTTTTTATACAGATGTGTGAGAATAGGGAAGAAATTTTTAAACATTATATGCATTAACACTATATTGCCATACTGGCCCCCTTCATGTCCTGAACGCCTGATCCAGGGATCATGGATTTCACAATTAAGATAGAGGAGTTAGTGGACATCATAAACATGTATTTAGTTTTTGCCCACATGAGTGGGAGTAGAAAAAGTGTTTTTAAGATTTAAAACATTACTATATGGCCATATTGGTCCCACCCTAGAGCCTGACCCCCTATTAAAGGGGTCATGAATTTCTCAGTTTTGGTGAGGGCTTCATTGACATTGTAACCAGGCATTTAGTTTGTAGCTCTTCTGCGCTGAAAGCTCAAGTGAGCTTTTCTGATCACATTTTGTCTGTCGTCCGTCTGTCCGTAAACTTTTCAGATTTTCAATTCTTCTCAAGAACTACTGGGCCAATTTCAACCAAACTTGGCACAAATCATTCTTAGTCAAAGGGGATTCAAAGTTGTGAAAATTAAGGGCCACACCCTTATCCAAGGGGAGATAATTAGAAATTAAGGAAAAATTGAGAAATTTTCACAAATCTTCTTCTCAAGAACCATAAAGCAAGGAGAGCTGAAACTTGTGTGGAAGCATCCTCGGGTAATGTAGATTCAAAGTTGTGAAAATCATGACCCCCTGGAGTAGGGTGGGGCCACAATGGGGGTCAAAGTTTAACATAGGAATATATAGAGTAAATCTTTAATAATCTAGTTCTCAGAAACTTATCAGCCATGAAAGCTGAAACTTGTGTGGAAACATCCTCAGGTAGTGTAGATTCAAAGTTGTGAAAATCATGACCCCCGGGGGTAGGGTGGGGCCAAATGGGGGGGGGGTCGAAGTTTTTCATAGAAATATATAGAGTAAATCTTTAAAAATCTTCTCAGAAACTAATGAGCCATGAAAGCTGAAACTTGTGTGAATGCATCCTAAGGTATTGTAAATTCAAAGTTGTGAAAAGCATGACCCCCCGGGGGTAGGATAGGGCCACAATGGAGTGTCGAAGTTTTGCATGGGAATATATAGAGTAAATCTTTAAAAGTCTTCTTCTCAGAAACTAATCAGCCATGAAAGCTGAAACTTGTGTGGATGCATCCTCAGGTATTGTAAATTTAAAGTTGTGAAAATCATGACCCCCGGGGGTAGGATGGGGTTACAAGGGGGGGGGTCGAAGTTTTACATAGTTAATCTTTAAAAATCTCAGAAACTAATCAGCCGGAAAGCTGAAACTTGTGTGGAAGCATTCTCAGGTATTGTAGATTCTAAGTTGTGAAAAGCATGACCCCCGGGGTAGGGTGGGCCTCATTGGGGGGGGGGGGGTGTTAAAGTTTTACATAGGAATATATATGGTAAATTTTAAAAAAATTTCTTCTCAGAAACTAATCAACCAGATAAATCTTTATAATTGTTAAGACTTTGGCTCCAGGACAATTCTTCGGCGTCACAAGAAGGTTCAGAGTTTGATGTAGCTTTATATCCCATATATAAACAATTGTTAAGGATCTTTTTTGAGAACTGCAATACTCAACATGTGATATGACTATAAAATCATCCTGTTAGAAAAGGGACTAATGATTATAAACATAAGAATATCCAGGGGGAAAAATGAATTTTATTTATACAGGATCTACATATATTATTGTACATTGTCCAGATAGTTTGTATTATGACTCCATTAAGCTGATTTTATCGTACCTATTGTTCATCAGGTGAGAGATGTGGCCCATGGGCCTCTTGTTAACAAATATATATGGGAGTAGATTTTCTAAGATTTAATACATTTTTACTATATGGCCATATTTGCCCCGCTTTAGAGCCTGACTGACTGGCTAAGGGGTCATAAATTTCACAAATTAAGTAGAGGGCGTCATGGACATCATGAGCATGCATTTAGTTTTTAACAAATATATATGGGAACAGAGAAGAAGATTTTCTAAGATTTAATACATTTTTACTATATTGCCATATTGGCCCCATCCTAGAGCCAGAACCACTGACCCAGGGGCCATGAATTTTACAATTGTGGTAGAGGGCTTCATGGACATTATAACTATGCAACAAGATTTTACCTCAATTGGGTGGGAGTAGAGAAGAATATATTTGAAGGTTTGGCTTTTTTTTTTTTGCATATTTGGCCCCACATATGGCGCCCCGGGGGTGGTAGAGCCATGAATTTTACAATTTAGATTTCTCTTACGATAGAGATGCCTCACACCAAAAATGGTAACAATCAGTCTAGTAGTTTTTAAGGAGAAGTTAAAAATGTAAAATAGGTCACCTGAGTTTACTTGATGACCTAAAAAAAAAAAACTTTTAGAAGTGTTTTCAGCTCTTCGTGTCTTTTACAAAATACTTGATAGAAACCAGTTCTATTGAACCGAGAGACGGAATATATATTAGGAATATTCTATTCATTACAATTACATATACCAAGCATAATTGATTTCTGTCTAATTTGTTCTTCAAACGAAACAATTAATGACGTCATAATTGAGTTGAAAAATCGTTTTCCTGTACTTTACGGCTTTTGATATTGTCTTGATTTTATGTTAAATCATAGGAAAACTAATACTTTTTGACATTATTTTGAAGAGGAAGTCAAGAGCTTCTTTCCTTCCGTTTTTGGAGAGACTGTAGGCATTCTAGATTTATTTTATTAGTCAAAAATGTACAAAACTCCGAAATGTGTTCCTTATTATCCCCTCGCGCAACTTGTTGCGAAGGGGATATAGCATCGCTACCGTGCGTGTGTGTGTTCGTATGTGTATGTATGTATGTATGTAATATGTATGTATGTATGTATGTGTGTGTGTGTGTGCACTCCATTTCAATTTTCTAGTAAATTAAAAAAAAACCTTCCAATAGAATTTCCTCAACCTTTGCACAAATATGCCTCATTGTAAAAGATCAAAACAAATGAAATGTCATATTAATTGGACAATTTTTTATGAAAAAACTTATGTAAAATTACACCATTGTAAAGGAGGGGGACATACATTATGACAAAATTCGTTCAAAACTAAAAATATTTATCATAGATTGCACACTTCTGTAAAATAACAAATAAAAAATGCATGTGCCTTTCCAAACCATTAATACTATTACAAATTACTATTTAATTAAATCAATGTCACAATCAACTTTGTATACGAGTGATCAATCGAAATTTCTGAGAAAGAGTTATTAATCACCCAGAGCAGTGTAGTGTGACACAGAACAACGTTACGGTGTAAAAAAAACCCTTGCACGGAAATTTATCAAATTTCGTATACCTATTTGGCATGGTACACGTAAAAGGACAAAGCCTGGTAGTTTTAGAGTCAAATAATTAAGTACATTTTGATATATCGTTAAAGTAACACAATTTTAAACAGAAATCTTATGTATGATTTGACAATAATTACTTCCGCTTCACTTCTTTGAAACCAAAGTGGAAGTAAGCAGTTCAAATCAACAACTTGATATTTTTTTAAATTTAGATCTAGTACAGGTAAAGAAAACGTAGTTTTTGAAGTAATGGAGGGTTAGTAGAATGTGGTTTTCTCATTTACATAACTATATATTCCTAAATAATGCACCCCCACACAATAACTCTTGTCGCGAGGGGATGCTCCGCTAAGCGGTGCCCTTCTTTTCTTCATATTTCATTGAAAATGACAGTTAAAATCATGTTTTTCATTGTGTTTATCAAAACATTTAGTCCCGGTACACCCTATCAAACAAATTAAAGCTATTGTTATGAAGCATCATGGAAAAAATTTATATCTTAAATTTATTATCCTGTAGGCACCTTTCATTTTCTAGATCTTGGCCTTAAGTACAATAAATGATTATTTTAACTTTGTTTTGCTCAATGGTAGGCATTAAAAAGAGAATCCAAAGGAATAAAAGCTTACTTAATAATAGTTTCTCGAGTAGAGTTTTCTCATAAGCTCACGTAGTTCAACAATTTACACATTGAAAACAATTTGTGAGATATGAATAAATATCCAAATTGGACATAAACTGCATGCATCGCCCGTCTTTTTTCATCTTTATACATAGTTAACATGTGTAAACAACCAGACTTTTAAAATTTCGCAACTTTAATCCAATTTAATAAATATGTGTCGTTTTCTCAGTAAGGGTGGAACAGGCAGTATAGTAACTCCTTATAGGAATCTATAGATAGGATACATACACAGTTAGATGATGCTGTCCCGGTCGAGGGCAATTTTCAAATGACTGTATTAGTTAACGACCGGAAGTTTAAGAACAAAGAAAATCTTATATGACAAAAAAAATTCAAAAAAATAATTTATATATATCAAAGAAATATATAAGTAATCAGAGTTTTATCCAATAAAACAACAATAAGAGTTTATGTTTGGACACCTTCATATTTTTAACATTCTATGGGGTAAAACCAGTGTATGGCCAGCTCGTTTATTTCACTCAATGTATTGTATTTCATATATGCTTTATTTACAGCAATTTTTACTTCTTTTCCGTTCTTTTACGTTTACTCCAGTTTGCAGATAATATGTTTAGGAAGGATAACTGAGGGATGAGGACAGCGTTAACTTGGTTCCAGATTCAAAAAAAAAAAATTCAAAGAGCGTTGCCACATTCCCTCAAGAACTTTAAAAGATTTTGAGGATTGACAAAGTTGTTTTTAAGATTTGTTGGGGCGAATTGTGGTAGGTATGCACCCAATCCCCTCCTTCAATATTACAACCGATTGTAACATTATCAAATAAAGAAAAACAGGTCTGCTGAAATGAAGATATCAGACAGTGAATATGCTGAAGTTTAAAAATAAATCGTATTTTGCTAATGGCAAACATTTGTTTTTGTAATTATTAGAGTTCAAGTAAACGAAATGTTTGCTGTGGACGGAGATGTCACTTCATGGCTTAAAATTTCCAATTTAAGACAATCGAATATACTACATGATTAAATGAATTATGTTGTTTGAAAAGGCATTTTTTTAACTTAATCTCGATAAAGTTGGGCGAAGATCTCTGCGTGATTTGAGAGCCATCAAATTTATTTGACAGCCTCCTGTTCATTACTTCCCCGTCTTTGAGTCCAGCAGAAACTCTAATTTCTTCGTATCATTATCGGCTACAAAAATGAGTTTTTTTCTCCTTGAGAGTTCATGGTGAACCTTGACAGATTTCAGCATTCATACTTCTATGGTATTGATCCCAATCATTCCGGAATCTTGAAATAATTAGAAAAAAACACATTTGATGACACGAACGCATATCCACAAGATTACAAAGCCTGCAAAATTCGAGAGCAGTAAAATAGATATTTCCAGGAAAACAGGAAATTACCAAAGATTTTACAAGATAAAGCAATAGATTTGATAACGTTGCATTTGTTTAGATAATTAAGGATAAGATTTTTTTTTTATAAAATCAAATCAACATGAAGCTTTGAATTCATTTTAAGAGCACACGAGTCAGCTGACCTATTGTTATTGATATCATCCGTCGTCGTGCGACGTCGGTAAAATTTTTGTTGTTGCATTTTTGACTTCTGAAAACGACATGGTTAAATTTCCCTTTCTTAGTTTACATATTTTTTAGGCTAAGAGATATGTAAATTGTGAAATGAATGATCTAACATTGTAGCGCCTCTGGGCCTCACATAGAATAGAACAAACTGCAAAATGAAAAATATGACGATTATTTAAATATTTTAAAATCAACACACAGAGGAAATACATGTTAAGTCCAAAATATAATAGTATTTGATGCTCTTAAGGGTTCAATTTCTAGAAATTAAGACCATATAGTAAAGATTATATCTTTGAATTATCTTCTTTACTTATAAACATGTGTTTAAAAATAATTATTGTACTAAAATTTCTACGATTGTCCCTACCCGGCCCGGAACCTCTCAACTCACAGGCTTTGGTCTTGAAAACTATGCTGAATCACAATGAATATTTTTACTCATTCACGAAGAGTGTACGATTCTTCAATACCCTCTCGTTTTTCTGTCCAGAAGTGCGAAGAGAGACCATCAATCAGTGCCATGCATTTCGACGACCCGCAAAATTCTCTCTAAGAAATTATTTTATCTAACTTGTTCTAAAAGACTCTCCAGTCCCCGTTCTGATTATTAGTAGCTAAACCTTGGTATTTTATTGACTTCCTTTCAAGGCGAAATAATGTACATCTGTAGTACAGATAAATAAAGCTGTTCTAATGATACATGTACCTACAATTGAAAAAAACCTTGAAATATTTTTTTCGATCTTTAGAATTAGTTAAAATCGTAATTAATCACTTAAATTTAATCACTGAAGACTTGAATAGTTAAGACTGTTGGCATGCACAGAACTGATTCGAACGAGAAACAGTCGTTATTGTTTTATTAAACAAATACAAAAGAATGCTAACTGATAGTGAAATATAATTTTTAGCTCACCTGATCCAAAGGCTCAAGTGAGCTTTTCTGAACACAATTTGTCCGTTGTCTGTCGTTCTCTTCGTCGTTGTCGTCATCGTCGTTGTAAACTTTTCACATTTTCATCTTCTTCTCAAGAACCACTGAGCAGATTTCAACCAAATTTGGCATAAGGCACCACTAGGTTAAGGGGATTCAAGTTTTATCAAATGAAGGGTCACGCCCGCTTTAAAAGGGAGATAATTGAGAATTATTGAAAATTTGTTGGTATTTTTCAAAAATCTTTTTCTCAAAAACTATCAGGCCAGAAAAGCTCAAATTAAAATGGGAGCATTCTCAGATAGTGCAAATTCAAGTTTGTTCAAATCATGGTCTCCGGGGGTAGGGTGGGGCCACAAGAGGGGAATCAAGTTTTACATAGGAATATATAGAGAAAATCTTTTTCTGAAAAACTATTAGGCCAGAAAAGCTCAAATTATAGTGGAAGTATCCTCAGGTAGCGTAGGTTCAAGTTTGTTCAAATCGTAGTCCCTGGTGGTATGGTGGGGCCACAATGGGATCATATTTTACATAGGAATATATAGAGAAAATCTTTAAAAAATCTTCTTCTCAAAAACAATTAGGCCAGAAAAACTCAAATAAAAATGGAAGCATCCTCAGGTAGTGTAGATTCAAGTTTGTTCAAATCATGGTCCCCGGGGGTAGGGTGGGGCCACAATAGGGGGATCATATTTTACCTAGGAATATATAGAGAAAATCTTTAAAAATCTTCTTCTCAAAAACTATTAGGCTAGAAAAGCTCAAATTAAAATGGAAGCATCCTCAGGTAGTGTAGATTCAAGTTTGTTGAAATCATGGTCCCCGGGGGTAGGATGGGGCCATAATTGGGGGATCAAGTTTTACATAGGAATATATAGAGAAAATCTTTAAAAATCTTCTTCTCAAAAACTATTAGGCCAGGAAAGCTCAAATTTGAGTGGAAGCATCCACAGATAGTGCAGATTCAAGTTTGTTCAAATCATGGTCCCCGGGGGTAGGGTGGGGCCACAATTGGGGGATACATTTTTATACAGGAATATATAGAGAAAATCTTTAAAAATATTTCTTTTAAAAACTATTCTGCAAAAAAGCTCAAATTGACGTGTAACCATCCTCAGATATTGTAGATTCAAGTCTGTTCAAATCATTGTCCCTGGGGGTAACATGATATAATGAGATAACATGAAAGTATAACAAAACTATATATTCTTAAATAATGCATCTCCCACACAATAACTCATGTCGCGAGAGGATGGTCCGCTTAGCGGTGCCCTTGTTACTTTTAATGTTTTGATAAAACATACGAAATATAATATATGAAACAAATACATATGAAACAATTTGTCGCTCCTGATCAAAGCGCTTTTGCTACTTATCTATTTTCAATAAAATAACTTTAGATTGAAACCTTGAAAGCTTTTAACAGAGATTAAGGACATAAACATTAAAAACCCTAAGATTTTATGTTCGAGTTAACAAAATGATTGCAAATTTGGCGGATGAAAATAATTTAGTACGCCTCATTCAACGTTATTTTTCACTTATATAAATTGTAAATGGTGAAACAGTTGTGTCGAGCACACACGTTTCATTGGAAAAGCACTCAGTAGGATTCACCTGCCTATTCAAATTATAGGCTAAATTTCAACTTAGTGTCACTTGCCGAGTCTACAATATGTGACGACATGTTTTATACATGAAACAAGTTTCGGAAATAGCCGAGGAAAGGTACGTAATTCTGAAAAAAAAATTATTTCCTTTCTGAAATCTAATCGACATCATATGTTGTATATTGAAACTTTTGCTACTTTTATTCAGTATCAAAAAGATCGGTTCCTTTGATGTGAATGTTTTTATTTTCAGTTTAATAATTTCATAAGACATAGGTGAAATTATTCGTAATGCATTCGATAATCTAGCACGAATTTAATCGACTTAAGGGGCAATAAATAACTAAAAATGCCAGTAATCGTGTTAAAAAAGCTAGACATGTTAAACTTTTAAATTCGAGTACGTGGATGTAATGGTGTTGGTTTGTACATTTGCAAGTCAGAGTATGAATATACATTCATCACATGATGGTGAGGGATATATGAAGATTAATTCCCTCAAGAAAAATCGTATATAATCGGAAATATAATTTTTCTGGGGGAATAAATCTTCATATTTCCCGACACATTCATGGAATAAAAGTTTTATCATACCGAACAACAAATGATTATACAACATACGTCGATTTTTGATAATTTTTTGACTTGTCGAAATCAATAACGTCGTATTTTTTGTTTTTTTTTCGATTGTCTATCTTTGTTTTCATAAATTCGAATCAAATATAGTAAAACTGATTTGTGTAGCATAAAGAGAATTTAAATGATTAAATATTTTTTTATTTCATCATATTTGTCAACATTGTATGCTCATATTGGCTTTTCATACTTTTGGGATGAAAAAACCTTTCATCCCAAGATTTCCGAAGAGGTGAGACATGATATTTATTCCCCGGGATACACGACGTTTCGTTGCCGGGTCAAGTGATTGTCAAGAACCAATCAAATGTCGCGTTATATAGAATAATCAAATTGAGGGATAATAAAATGTAAAGTCTACAAGCTTGTCGAATTTTAGCATGACTAAATATGGAAACAGTGAGTCACTGACAGAAAAGAATAGTACAAGAAAAGGCATACCGTAAAAAGCATGGGAACTAAATAAACAAAATAAATAAAGATTTCATAACATTATCGCTGGATATTAACCTTTTTAGGAAGTACAATTTTCCGCGGGGAATATAAATCATAAGCCTGGTACACATATCATCAAGTGAATGTAGAACAAAATCGATGCGAGTGAAGAATGCGATCGGCATCAGAAATCATACGAGATTTGAAAATTTTTACACATTTTTACTGTGTTTAAGGTAATTATCCATACGTCACAAAACAACGTCTGACGTAATTCACGCGTTATTACGTCTTATCCGTGCCCGATCTAATTGAGACCTAACGTTAAAAGGTGTATTTCAAAACAAAGAAATCAAGCTGACATAGAAATTGATTCAAAACACATTTATAAAAAAATCCTGACAACTGCAATCAATTAGACCTACCGGGGTATTAATCAGCGAAATAACATGACTGGGTTGTGTCGATTGCGTACTCGTTTTGAAAATATAGACCGCCTTCTTTTGTCCTGCATAAACATTAATCCATTATAAGGTTGAATTTAATCCAATTCTTTGAACATTAATCCCTGAAAGTCCATAAAGATCCAAAATGAAATCCTGACCGAGATCTATATTCCAGTGCATAAGGGAGATAAAAACACAAGGGGAAATAATTTGACCTATATCAAGACATCTTTATCCTATTCGCTTAGCAACAATCATAGCTTTATTTTCCACGAAAAAAATAAATGTTTTTAGAATTGAAATCATGTGCCGAAGAGAAGTTATTTCATTATAAGAAGAGTCTTTAAAACCAGTAAAAAAAAGTTTGAATAGAGGTTTTGTCTTGAAGGCATATATCAGGTAGTTAGCATTATCCACGCATGTGACTGCAATTTCTAAATACCGATCTCGATCCATAATACTTGCCGATATCCAAAGAAACCATATTTTGCGATTTAGATAATACAGATTAATCAACAGTTTGTTTAAATCATGTTTTCTATTTAACAATAATCAAAACATATTTTTTTAGAGTTATGAAATAATAAACATATGCACAGTTTTAATTTTACGTATCTTTTTTGCAAAAAATATATTTTAACTAGAGACGAGCTCGTTGCAAGCAACGATTAGGTTTTCCGTCGTAGCTGCGTCATACTTGTGACGTATTACAAAAAATTGATAGCTGACCATAGTACAATATTAGATGTGTAAACACTGAGAAACAAAGTATTATATTTCTGTGACCGCGTAGATTTTACGGTGATAGAGAATCCGTCTGGATCTGCATCGGTCGTGTGCAGTACGAACCGGGTGAGGGAATGTTGGCGTAAAGTGTATAAGGTAAAAGGTTGGGGCCCGCTGTGGGCCGTAAGCTAAAACGAAGGGTAGGTTTGCCGTTTGCCCGAAGGTCCACCAGTATACAGTTCCAGAGAAATAAACAGGCAATTAATGCAGGATTCCACTTTATTGGACGAGACTCAAAGATGGCAACATCATAACAATTTAACAGACAGACATGTTACAAACAAGTGGGATATGGCCAGAAGTGGCCTCCGGACTCAAGACTCTCGGAGAGTCGGACGTGGCCGGGGCTGGCCGCCGTATTCCAGACTGCGCATTGACAATTGTACATAACTATTTATAAGAATCTTAACAATGAGTATAAATTGCAATTGACATGTAATGATATAAGTAAGCTGAGTGACAGGTTCACAGATATAAAATAATTAAATAAACTCAATGAGTCTTTGATGTCCAAGAAATGAAAATCTGATAATTGCACAATGTTGTTTTAAGAGATTAACAGTCCTTGAGACATGACACTCTGTCTCTTTGAAATCACATATAAAGTCTGAAAAGTGTCAATCACTGAATAAAAAAAGTAACTATGTAAGAAATAAACTGTGAGAAAAAATTACGAAACAGATGTTGAATTTTACAATTAAAAAAAATTTTTATAATTGAACACTGCATTTTGCACGATGATACTACATGTTTATAAGCAAATACAGATCTTAACACGTTGTCTCTAGTTTGATTCGCCGCATTTTATTCACAGAGTGGGACTGTGGTTATGCCCGGTACGAAGGTAAAAAGACCATTGGCAAACGTTTTACACGCATTTTTATCGAACGCAAGCGCCAATGAATCTCTTAGTATATATGCGGAGATCCTGGAAATTTTACAAGGGGTTTTGAAGAATAATTTTCTATTTTGAGGAGAAAATTTTTCCGTGGTGGGGGTTGAAAAGTCAGACGGTTATTTGAGTTTGCCAAGGGATGTCCGAGGCATATTTGGTAAGTTTATAATGTACACTTAATTGAAAGAAATTTTGCTGGGACGGGGGGGGGGGGGAGTCTGGAACCCTTCCCCTTCTAGATCCGCGCACGGAGAAGACCGATGCCGGTAATTTTACTGTAAATTTAACCATTTTTATTTAATCATTCATGTTCATAATTATCA
This sequence comes from Magallana angulata, assembly GCF_025612915.1. Taxonomy (NCBI): domain Eukaryota; kingdom Metazoa; phylum Mollusca; class Bivalvia; order Ostreida; family Ostreidae; genus Magallana; species Magallana angulata. Next base: position 36,252,802 of record NC_069118.1, on the reverse strand, counting down.
GAAAACCAATATTACCTTTCAAAGCAGTTAAAACTTAAAACTTAAGATACGAACCATTTAGTCTCGGTGAGTGCGTCCGCGTACGAAAATAATGGCAATTTTCAAGAAATTCGGATGGACGATCTGTGTCCTAGGTCGTCCATCCGATTCTTTTTCTGACTAAAAGCTACAGACCCGCAGTTAGAGATTGTCAAACTTTTATTGATTGTCAATTTGTTTGTCTCAAAGAATCATTTTTTTAATCAATAAAGTTTTACCTTAAAAAAAAAAAAAAGAAATCGGGCACAATTTTCAATGTTAGCATTTTACAATTTTATGGTCTAATAAAATTTCAAGAAACAACTCTTCATTGCTTTATCCGAAATATTGCATGAAAAAAATTTACATCGCATTTTTTAAATTACAAAAGGATATTCAAAATGAAATTGGATTAACCGCTAACAAACAGGCATAAAGAGAGACTGAAAACCAATTTCTTCTCTTCTTTTTTTTTTACATCAAAAGAAATTCAAAAATAAATAAAAATATATTTTTCCTTTGTATGCGTTAATGAAAATGTAGATCAGCAAGGGGTTCTTTTTCGTGCAAGCACCTACTTAATAGATTGTTACACGGGTCTACAACGATGATGATATCGAAAAGGCAATATTGTGGGTGAAGGATGAATGTGTAGTTTGTTTTTTAAGTTTATTTTTGATACATGTAATTATATTTATCTGGATCGGTTATGTTTGTTAGTTTGCTTTGTTTATTAAAGAGGGGAATAAAGAAATGAGTAATTTCCAAGCACGTAGCATCGTTTTTGAAAGGGGGGGGGGGCAAACTCATCCAACAAATCTTGACAAGCAAAAAAAGAATTTTTTTCTTGAATTTTCCACAATTTTCAAAATTCACTCATAATTTCATGATTTTCATACCATTTTTTTTTACATGCTACCAAAATCGGGGGGGGGGGGGGGGGGGGCAACTCCATGATAATTCAATTTTTTTATGTAAATTTTATAAAAATAGTTGCTTCGAGAAAAAGTGGGGAGAGGGCATCTTTATGTCATATAACATGTGAAACTGATTCCATTCCACCCACACGCTTGAAATAATGAAATAATTTTAATGAAAACAATATAAATAGACGTCATAAATCCCATACCAAACGACGTATTACCACTTGATTCTGTACGTCTTTTTAAAGAATTTATAAACAGCGGCAAATTCTAAAATGTATTTTTAAAGGTAATGTTAGCTGCAAGCCTGTAGACCTTGTATGAAAAAATTCGGATGGTAGTCAATTTTTCCGGGATACAGACCGAGCGGTACATATATGCAGCTAAGGTAACTAAGAATGATTCCAATAAAATATTTTGTTGAGTAATGCAAGCTTACTTATATTTGTTTAAAATATAACACTTAAATACTTCGTCTTACATTCGCTATTTGTAGAACAAGCAGAACCAGTATCAGTCTGACCGGCCTCACCATATACATTGTTGGATATTATTGTCCTAGCATTGCATTGCTCTGCATGTACACAATTTCTTTTAAAAACTAGAGCAGAGCTCGTGGCAAATCCACGAGTAGGTCTTCCGTTGTTGCTGCGGGTTGGAAATATATGTGATATGGTGTCAAACGATTATAATGACTAAACTTTCAGTTCTGCTTTTGTTATAAAAACGTGTTGTGATTGATGTTTTGGAAAAGAAAGGAAGAAAATGTTTAAGAAAAACTATTTGTCGAACACAGTTTGTGTAATCGTTTCAAAAATTCTTTAAAAAATGAGATGTTTAATGGCGATTTAAATTTTCAAAGGGTAGCAAGCATTGTTAAAAACAGTATGTACTCATGATTCATATCAGGATTTGTATTTTTTTTAACCGAACCCGCCTACAAAACACGTAACCTTTTGTATGGGATAACTTCTTTATATAAATCTTTCTAAATTTTTGAAAACTATATGCAAGTTTAGAATTATTACGTGCTGACAAAATTTAGTAATTAGTCAAAATTGATGGCTTCTCTGAACTTTTCTGCAGGGAAATGTGTGTCGTCTGATATTATTTAATGATACGAGTAGACTTGGACATTCAAAATAATATATAATCAGCTAAAAAAAAAAAAAGATCAGCGGGAGAATTTATGCAAAAGCGAGCATCTAAATTTTACACCAGATGGTGCTGTTTCATAGAGACACCGCTATGTAACGTGATTTACAGAAATGAATATTACTTCTCTCAACAATGTAATAATATGCAAAATCTTTAATTTTTGTGTCGGTGGGTTGACTAATTAGATTGAAAAAAAACTTCAAATGCGCTTGCGTAAATTGGAATTCTGGGAAGGAATTAGACAGTCCGTGTTAGAGAAATTCGAAGAAGTTATGAAACTGGCCAGTTTCTAGATCAAACTGCACATTGATGCATTAAAGGACTATCATTGGTATCGTCTGTACCCACGGTCCGGAATCCGTATGTGCAGTCATACATTGTATGTACATCCCCACCTACAGCCATACAAATCAAGGTGCAACCTTCATATACACATGCATAGTATTATAGTTCTGGAACTATTTATCTTGTATTTTAATATATTGGGTATTCATTGTTCAGCTAAAATTAGTATTCCACTGGCTGTAGCTAACCTTGTAAGTAAATTAAGTTGCATTACAACCTCATAATACACAACTTCAATTAAAAGTTGTTTTTTTTTAATCAATTTTCATACAATTAGCAATAAATAAAATCCCCAATAACGCACATCTATCTCACTTAAGTGTAATTGTGAGAAGCGCATATATTTTTGGGAGGCAGATATGTTGCTATATTATAGTCTGCAAGTCAAGTGAATTATCATGGTTTTTCAAAGAAATAAGAAATCTGTCGACACTTGCAGTACTTTGATGATTTCTATGGCGATCGACTGCATTGCATAATGTAGTCGTATTTCCCAAGAACAAAATTTCCTTTGACTTCAAACTTTTAATTATAATACATTATGAATTATTCTGTTCATAACTATAGAAGTTTAGCGTGTTTAACAGGTTAATTTATAAGCCACATTCTCAGGTTACGATTTCACTTCTTCAATGTGAAGATGATTGACTTCGAATAATAGTGTTATTGTTTATAAAAGCACCCTTCCAACTGTTACTCAATTACATATGTTCTGAGAAGCGACACAAGATTTTCGGTCGCACGTGAATTAACACAGACTGACCGAATAAACAAACGGGTGGGAAAACGATACACGTTGAGAAGAAAATGTTACACATAAGGAGAAGTCACCCAAAAGGATTTTCGACAGATCTGGATATCTTTTCGCCAACTTAAAAAAAATCAAGCGCGAGCACTTGTCAGCGGGGCGGGAGGAGGGGGGGGGGGGGCGCAGCAATGAGTTCGCTTCCACACTGAAACGAACAACCATGTAGAAAAAACTACAGAGTGATTAATATGTGGCCGATAGAACCTAATCTTAAGTTGTTTAAAACTCGTGTGAATATTCTTTAAATAATCATCAAATGCCTCAATTCAGGACATTCTTTTATCGTGCTAGCACCTACCGCAAACATGTAACATGGAACTTTGATTATAATTTGATTTGATTTTTAAACTACCTTGTACGCTATCGTATAATTAAATCAATGCTTAATCAACTGTACAAGTAAAATAAATTTATCTTTTCATCTTAAACCTATAATAGTTGAAAACATAATAAAATATAGTTCTGTCCGTGCAAAATATGAAACATGAACGCGTGGTAAGGTACATGTAGAAGAACACGAACCGACCGCGCATCACTTGTCCACTCGCGCTGGATCTCCTCGGCCATGTGCGAGGGATGATCATCATTTAATATTTGTGTGTGTGTGGGTGGGGGGGGGGGTTAAACATTTTTAGATATACAAACTAACCATTAATTTATGTCTGACGATGTTTTCAATTTGGAGTAATATCGTTCATTAATATTCACTTACACTCAAATTTTTAATAAAATAAATACTAGATGGACAAACTTTTATAACATAAACAGTTCTTGTATTTACGGCTATATAAACTCAAACACGTTCATATTCATCTAAGTGTACGTCGCGGTGTACGAAACTTGTGTATTAGATAACCGCTTACCGCTAGGTAATGCAGCCGTGGCTGATCTCCTCGGCCGTGGACGAAGGATAGATTACGTAAAGGTACAACGCACAGCTCAGTACCCAGGAAGATTTTAAAAGTTTGCAGTATAATGACCATATTCTATCAAATAGAAGTTCTTTATTTTAAACTTGAAACCCACAATTGATCTATGTCTGACATTGCTTTAGATTGAGAATGACATTGCTTTTATTAATTAACTGAACGATTTCGTAATTGAGACCTAATCGTTTAGTCCATAAACTTTTATGTGTAATCAAAACTAAAACAATTCTTGAGTTTGCGGCTAAATAAACTCATATTTGAGAGACGCAACTCTTGTGTATTAGATAACCGCTGACAGCTAGGTAGCCCAGCCGCGACCATGGTGACCGATATTCTCGGCCGCGGGCGAGGGAGAGTTTCGTTAACTTGGCCAAATTGCCGCGAGAACTGGTCAACACGTATTACTTTTTACCCTCATATTATGCAAAACATGAACACAAAAACAGTTTGATAAAATCAATAAAGTCACAAACAACATTTTTTGCAGCGACGCCCATATCGAAAAATTTACCGTTTTAGAGTTATGAGGCAAAGACTTTTAAGGGATCTAGACCCCTCATTTTAGGGGTTAGCCCCTTTTTTATAGTATCAAATGAAAGCTCTTAATATTCTGCACAACTTTTGTTCTATATGTGACTAGAAAAAATTTATAACTAAAAAGTTATTGAGGAAATATATAAGCAAAATTTAACATTTTTTGAAACATAAATTTCGATGTAATTTTTTAAGAAGTAAACGTGGGTTAATGAAACATGTAAAACTAGGAGGACAACGTTCAAGATGTCTACATTATAATTTGTAAATTAAAACTACTTGCTACGGATCAACTCGGAGCCTTTGCAGGTACACGAGACCCACTAAAAAAATATTCAAAGGGGAATAACTCAAAACCGGAAGTAGCGATTTCACAAAATTTTGTGCTATAATAAGCTATTGTCATTTCCAATAAACCCTGAAAATTTGAATAAAATCTAATGACAAACAAGCGAGATATTACAGTTTAAAGAAACGTCTAGAAGAAAAAGAAGAAGAAAAATAATAATGAAGAATTTCCAACAGAATCAGTACAAGGTCTTCCGTTGGAAACGGAAGACCTTAATCAAACACTTAAAGTGTTCATCTATATGGCTACACATAACGTACACACGTGATTCAAAATAACCCAGACGGAAAACGGTAAAGAATTCAGTCATTGATTCTACGTTTTATAGAACTTGTAAGAAAACACATTGCGGGTCTGAATGTTTGTTGATATGTCAATCTATCAATATACAGTTTGTTAATTATTTTCGATTGCTAAGGCTACAGCGTATTTGATGAACATTGAACAACATTTTTTCCATGCCACTTTTTTCCATGGAAGATAGCGAATACAAGTATAAAGCATTTATAACATTTATTTAATTACCTCTTTAGAATTGTGTATGGAATAAATAATTTATAAGTTGCTGCTGAAGGTTGTTTGGTATTTTCGTTTGTAGATGGTTTGCAAGTAAAAAACCTGAAACGCGGGGCAAGTCATAATTAATATCCCTAATAACCGTAACTTAAAACTAGCGGCTTTGGATGCAAATATTATCGAATATTAAGTTCACTTTTTAAAATCATCTCCACGATGATAATAATATTATATCCATATCCATCGCAAATCAGTATTTTTTTTTGCTTTAAAAGAATTGTTCTATCGGGAGCAATCCCGCGTTCGTTTAAATTGCCAGCGTACATCTGTCATGTCAGTAATACACATTGTGCTTTTTATGACGGCCTTGTATACGTATTGTATAAAGTTGAGTTTGATTACCATGCATTGGAACCATTTTATTAACACATCTCCCAGTACTGAAACATTACAATTCAAAATGTCTCTGTTACACTAACACAGTGGGGCGTTAATCGTGTACGTCCAGCTCTACAAGCACATGCACTGTCGTCTTAGCGACGGCCTGAATACAGCTAGCGACTCTCCTATCGATCGGTTACCTGAGTCTCGTAATGCATCTAATTATAGACAGGGGCACAGTTATGAAACAAACAACAAAAATAAGGTCAAAGAGGTTTATCTATATGAAATGAAAATGTACATATATATAAAAACATTTGGGAATTTTATGTGGAATTATTTTTGCGCGCTACATGTATCAGTTAGTGCATTACAAGAAGCCCTTTCATAACCTCATAAACGTGCGCACCCCCACAAAAAATGGACCGAACTGACAACAATTGTTTCTGCAAATACTGACTATAAATTACGAAAACATTAAATTGAATACTATAGAAGGATTCAAAATTATTTTCTTTACAACTTTGCTTCAATAATGCATTAGAAATGTTTTTTCCTTTTTAAGTTATTGACAAGAAACTTTGGACGCCTCTAACTCCCTAATTATAAGGGCCAGCCCCTTTTTCGGTATACCGAATGAAAGGTCTGGGTAAGACCAAGAACTTTTAAAATACATGTTATAACAAATTTTTATCAGGTAGAAAACTAACACGGAAAATACGCGAATTTTTTTTTCTTACCTTTGTTTCAACATCTATACCACCCCTTTTATTTGCATTTAAATAATAAATAAAATATATCTCGCACAAATTCAATGTATAAGCTTCCAAACCAGCCCATCTTTGAGACACTGCCAGTCATCGTTAAAGCTAAACCCCCTGGACAAAAGAAGTCGTTAAATTTTACTAAAAGGGGAATAACTCAAAATCGGATAGGGATTTTCCTCAACTAAAATATGCAACGACAACATTACGCGGCATGTTATCAGTCCTGAAAATTTCAAAACGATTGGTTAACAAACGAGCGAGATATTAAAGCTATACACGCTATAATTTGCGTCAATTTTGAATAAAGGGGAAAATGTATGTGTTTGATTACTAATAAAAGTTACCTTTATGCTGTTAATTATAATGCTCAATTCGATCACGTAACAAATATATCAAATATTAAACAATGAAAAATATTTATTTTCCTGCCAGGAAAGTAATGCCTCCTCGTGAATATCAATATATCACGTGATATCGACAGCTAAATTTAGTCTATCATACCACAACTGGTGAAGGGTCAACATCTTCATAATTGTGATAGTTTCACAAAAGAAAGGATATTTTCAGTAAAACATAAATTTGTCCGATATACGAGTACAAACAAAAGGAAAAAATACAAGCCTGTGAGTAGATATGAATACTTCCTTTTAAAAAATGACGTAGACCTGTGTTTTTCCCCTATGTGCTATTTATAGATCCTATAAGTGTTAATGCAGAAGTAAGGGTATCGTGAATGACAAAAGCATTTTACTCATTATACATGTATGTATTTCAAATTAATAAATGTTAAGCATATTAAAAATCAAGTTGGATATTTAATTAGGCAAACAATAACGACCACCTAGTTCTCCGCGGACATGCGCAATGAGGTCGGTTTCGCTCTTCCTTCATCAATATTCATGAAAAGGTATATTTTCCTGGCAGGAAAATAAACAATTAAAAATGTATATCTTTGTAACGAGATGGAATTCATCATTGTAATTTACAGATTAAGGAGAACTTTTATAAGTAGACAAACACATGCGTTTTCACTTTCATTCAAAATTGACGTAAATTATAGCGTGTATAGCTTTAAGGATCAAAGTTGGCGTCCAGAAGAAAAAAAAAATAATAAGAAATTTGAAAATTTTTCAGAATAATAGTAAGGTTTTCCGCTGAGAGCGGAAAACCTTAATGATTTTACCAAAAATATACCAATTGTGATCCTGAAAAGGCCGGTCCCTTGGATAATTTTATTGCCAATTGATTAAGGGTATTAAGGTGTAAATAATACCAAAATTTTAAAGAATTCTGTCCGTAATTAAAATTATAAGAACTTAAACTATCTTTGAAAATTTATTCATTTTATCCAATTTGTATGCAGATTTACCTATTTTTTGATAAATAAGCAAGTGTAACATAAAAAAATTTGTTTTGAAATAATAATTTCTTTATTTTACATAGGATACAAGTCAAAAAATGATTTTGTGAAAGTCAGATTTCAGGCTTAGGCTTACATTCTTTATGTATGAGAAAAGCGCCATTTTCCCGAATCGGTTCTATTTTTAGCAACGGCACTAGCTTTTATAATACCGATGGACCAGCCAACAGGTTAAAATTTGATAAGAACATATCCTCAGATACACGTTTGAAAAATACAAAAAAATTTTGTACGCATTTTATTTATCTAGTGGGGTATGGACCTTTACCTTAAATACATATACATAAACATGCATTATTATCTTAGAATACATTTAACAATTGATAAAGTATAAAAGTATAAAGATCAGCTGAATAAAGAAAATATTACTGAAAGCATTCTTATCGTTACCATATTGTTGGGACACTAGCCCGCCCCCCCCCCCCCTCCTATTTAAGAAAATCACGTGGAGTCGGTCTGTTGATTAATTAAATAACTAAGCTGAGTAATCTAAGCAAAAATATCTATCTAAAGACAATTAGATATATGAGACATGAGGAGAGTCAGCCCCCTCCCCTAAAAAATCACCTAAATTAAACTGTCCTGAAGTTAAATTATTTATGAACTATTGAAAAAATGTAGACCTTTAAATTCGTAAGTCATATTTCCGGGGAGCTCTATTGTTTTACAATCACTTTCGAATATGTACTGGTTGTCATAAAGCAGATACTAAGTTTTGTAATATTACTGTCAATACAATTTATATTTTAATCTACCAGTTCATATACTCTTAAGTTTGTTTGACCCACCCGTTTCTCCCTAATTTCAGAAATGCAATTTTCAATCAAAAGCATTTTGATATCTTAAGATTTATATATAAACATACATTTACCAAATTTCTTTACGATTCTTGTAATTCTAATTTTTTAGGAATATAAAAAACCCTTTCAAAATGTTTTGAATCCAGAAGCAATCATTATGGCTTTTTATGGAGCCATATGGCGGTCTTCAAACCCCCATGCTACTCAAAATATATTCATCCCTATCGGAAATTACTTTTTTTTTTAAAATAATTTATTTCTTCTTCAAAGAACAGACATGCAGAACAGCGGAGCATCCCCTCGCGACATGACTTGTTGAAGGGGAAATGCATTATTTAGGAAAATACATGCAAGTTTATCAGATCAAAACAAATATAGTTAACATTCATAATATCTATTTTATTCCGATCCCCAAGCTTTGTGGTGTATAAATTCGGGGAGGGGGGGGTGTTACATTAATGTTGTGCATAGTTTTCCTATTCCTAGCAGAAACTCAACACATATGCTTCAGAGTTTAAAAAAATTTGATTTATTTAATGACATTCATTTTTAAATAAACATACATATTAAACGATCTGTATACACTATGAAACGTAGCTGAAGATCTAGTGATCTGTAGTCTGCTCTGATGGACAATTCTAGTTGCTTGTCGTATGTCAACCCATAGCAGTAGATATGCAGCTATTATCATTTTCGCGTGATAAATGTGCGATATCTGTCAAAGTCTCTTCTGAATTTTGGACTAGTTCTATTGTAAGTACTACGGGAAAATTTGTCCATAAGTCAACTGCTTGTTTCGATGTAAATCGGGTGACTTTAATCTCTTGCCCGCTTCAACTTTTAACTATGGGCAATCCTCTAAGCCTCTAATGCTACAAAACGTTTGTTTTTTTACCTTTACTAAATTTTAATCTCAAAAATGTCAAGTTGTTGATTTGAACTGCAGACAGTAGCCATTTAGCCATTTACTTCAAGTCGTACATAAAATTACCGGAAATGTCTATTGTCAAGTCCTGTACATGTTTTAACTTCGTTTTTTTTACGATAACTTAAAAAATATTGAATCAATAATTGACTTGGAAATCGATAGTATTTGTCCTTTTACCTTGCCAAAGAAGTGTACAAAGTTTAATGAATATTCATGAGAGGGATTTCTTTGAATTTTGCTAAAGAGCTGACAATGGACACACACACATACATACATACATACATACATACATACATACATACAGCGGCGATGCTAAATCCCCCTAGCAACAAGTTGCACGAGGGAATAATAAAAATAAATCAGATGTCAGCAGCAAAGATACCTTTCCAACTGCCCCATAAGTATGGGGAATTACTTGATCCGTCTCCTATTTTGAAACTTAATACGTATTCAACACATATTTTCCTGTTTTAATACATATCAAATTGTTTCAGTCATATTAGGGCTATCTTTCTAAAGAATACGTTAACCCCTGATGGGAACTATGTCTCAAAAACTAGCACATTCGTTACACCGGTTTAACGACGAAAAGTGAGCCCCGTAGAATATTGACCAACGGTCATTATTCTACGTAGAAAAATGACCCACTCAGATGTAGAATACTTGGATTACATCGTAGAGATTATGGCCTTAAGGTTATTTTTCTCCGTGTGGGTTGTAGAAAAATGACCACTCAGAATATTGACTAAATTTTATTACATATTCTATGTTTACTTATTTCAGGTCCATTCTTTATCTTAGGGTGGATACAGGGATGATGGTGATGGGGGGGGGGGGATTAAATTGCCTGCTTGGTACTTAGATTTTTTATCGTATATATATTTTTTATTCTTACGAATAACCAGTCATTGCCTATCATCATTATTTCAGTCTGTTTTTAAATTTTCAAATAAAAAAAGATAAGATATATTTTTCTTTTCTTAAAGTACATTGTTCAACCATGAATAAATAGGAACAATATCAATCTAAATAAACCAAAAAAAACTCGTATAAATTGTAAATAGAAATTGATACCAGTAAATTTTAATGGGGAATAGAAAATTATTCATTACAATGAGAAATTAATATTTAACCATTGGTTTGAAATAGGCACATCTCATCACATGCGTGAATTTAGAAAATTTTATCCGGGATTGGGGGGGGGGGGGGGAATAGGATTTTTTATGGAAGGTCGAGGGCTATTATAGGTAAATAAGGTTAATAAGGTTAAAGGTTAATAAATAACCTTAATAAGTTTGAATTCCCCATCCCTTTGATCCGCGATCGATTGCATGCGTTATCTCATTTGGATATGTTCACAATCAATTCTTTATTGTTAGAACAGGCTATACAAGAATGTGTTTTAAAAATACAATGCTTGATTTTAAAACCATTTAAACACAACAAATCCCAAAACTTCGAATTAAGAATTAAACACAAAAAACAGAATACTTTACAAATGATTTTGTATGAATTTAAAATCGATATCTGTTGTAATCAAATTGACATTAAGAATTAACTTGCAAAATTCGGTATATAACAGTGAAAACAAATTGCAAAGAAACAATGACATTAAAAAAAGCTTTGGCGTTGACTTTGACTCCATTTGAATACAACTGCAGTATTTAAAAACGACATTTGAATCTAGTTAATAATACGGGCATATTCTTACATAACTTTAAAGATTACTTGGACTTCCCATATAAGTGTCCCAGGCAATTACACTCATTTTTAGCAGTTTCTAAAAGTAGAAACAACAGCTGCTTTTTGTCACCGTTCTCGAAAAAGTGATCCCTGTTTCAATAGAATTATCACCATAAGACATCTAAAGCCATCTAGTGTGCTGATTCGTGTGTATTGCACTTAAATCAGTACAATTCAATAAAACCATAAAGTATGTAAATAAAATATGAAAATAAAATTTTTTGTAGAGGCCAATTTTGAGGCAAGGCCAAAATTTGGGACCAAACCAAATTGAGACCAAAAGTCCTCATTCAAAAAAGAATTTGTTTTTGTTTTTTTGCTTTCAAGCTTTTAATTACAAAAGCTGGCCACTTTGTTTATGGATAAACCAACGCAGTCGAATTCCAAACCTCTCCTCCCATTGTAACATTCTTAAGTTTACAAGTAAAATATTGAATTTATAAGGAGCCCCCCTTATTTGGAAGCAGAAACAATTCCTAAATCCCCCCCCCCCCCCCCCCCCCCCCCATTAGGATTTTGAAAACTGGCGAAAAATGTTTTCCTTTTTTTCTTCTTTTAGCTTGTCCTGATATCGGATTAGTCTGTCCTATTTCTTTTAAAAAACGATGCTATGTGCCTGTACTTGCACAACTTTATACTTTATTGAGCATATAATGGTGGCGATGCAGAGTTTGAAGTTAAAGTTATCCGAAATTTAGTGTAACGTTAGCGCTGAAAGTGATAAATCCAATATTTCGAATTTACACGCGAGTCGCTGTCTTATGTGTACCTGTAAGGTAAGTCTGTTAATGTGACGGTGTTTTGTTTGGTTGTCAGACATTCGGTGTAGCAAAATAAAACAGATATTAAAATATCCGCTTTATTTATCAAAATTTTACATCTGTCTTCTGGGTTTTTTCTTCTAAAGATATGCAATAAACATAGTCATTAATTTAAGGTTTGTCTATGAAATCATCTACTATTATGGGAACAACAATAATACAAATATACAGCCCAACAAATGATGCAAACGAGGCAGATAAAGACACCTTTTACGAACAGCTGCAGAGAAAAATAGAAAAGGTTCCAAAGCATGACATTCTATTAATAATGGGCGATGCAAATGCAAGTTGGAACTAAAAATGAAGGATGGGAAAGGGTCATGGGTAAAGAGGGAATAGGCACAATGAATGAAAATGGGTTAAGAGTAGCAGAGATTTGTGCTTTAAACAACCTTGTCATATGTGGAACTCTCTTCAAACATCTTGACATACATAAACTCACATGGGAATATCCTAATGGTAGGGATAGAAACCAAATTGACCATGTAATGGTAAATGGCAGATACAGGAGATCAGTATGCGATGTCAGGGTTATGCGTGGCGCAGATGTCAACCCAGACCACAATCTAGTGATAAGGAAAGTAAATTAAAGCTGAAACTCTGCAGAAATACAAAACCATCAGCAATTTATAAAATCAGGAAGATTTACGACGTCGGCAGACTGAAAAGATCACAAGCAGAGGATTCCCGCTTGAAATTAGAAACAGGTTCCAGCAACTATCAGGCGAAGAAACTGATATCAGCAAAAACTGGACACGGGTGAAAGAGATATATAACGAAACAGCGGGAAAAAGCTTGGACCTGAGGTCAAGGAAACATAAAGATTGACTTAATACTAAAGGTACATATCCATAGATGAAAGAAGGAAACTAAAAGAAGTAATTGGAAGATCAAACTAAAAAAGAATAAGAGAAATTAAGAGAGAGGAATATAAAGCAAAGGACAAAGAAGTCAAAAGAAGAGCGAGAACTGATGAAAGAAAAAAACTAGGAGGGGGAAGCTTGCATGGCTGAAAATGCAGCAAAGGCAAACTTCCTCAAAGAATTATACCAGCTGACTTAAAACAGCTTTGCGGGGAAAAGGAGCAGGACAAGTGGCATAAGATCGAAAGATGGTAAACTACTCATTGAGAAGGGAAAGATAATAGAGAGATGGCAAGAAAATTTTAAGGAAGTACTCAATGTTCCAACAGAGGCAGCAGAACTCCCAGAAGGATGTACTGACCAGGCTAACACGGACATAGAAATTGATACATCACCGATAAGAGAAGAGGAAGTTAAAAGAACAATCCTAAAAATGAAAAACGGAAAAAGCCCCGGAATATATAACATCAGCGCAGAACTGTTAAAAGAAAGTGTAGCACCAACAGCACCCAAACGAACGGTATTATTTAACAGAATCATTGATGAACAGGAGATACTATCAGACTGGAAAAGATAACTCATCGTCAAAATACCAAAGAAAGGGGACCTCACCATATGTGACAATTACAGAGTAATATCACTACTATCTGTTCCTTCGAAAGTTTTTTTGTAGTGATAGACAGAATTTGAGATGGGATAGAGGACAAATAAGGCCCAGAACAAGCTGCATATAGGAGAATAAGTGGAACATCAGAACAGGTTTACATACTGTAAACGTATTATATTTGGCGTGTACGATATTTGGCGGAAATTAGTTTTTGAATAAGTTTGCGTAGATTTGAATTAGCGTATTCCTGAACGTGACTTTTCTTTTACATATATGAATTACATTTAGCGATATACTTGATTTAGAGGAAGCCGCATTCCGCCAAAAGCGCTAAATATAATACACAGCCAAATGTAATACGTTTACAGTATTAAGAAACATACTAGAATATCCCATAGAATGACAAGCACCTTTATACATAAGCTTTATGACTTCAAGAAAGCCTTTGACAGCATAATAAGGGATGAATTTTGGAATATATTCAAGCATTATGGAATTCCTGATATATATATGTTAACATCATCAAATAAATGTATGATGGAAGTACTACCTGTGTTATTGAAAACGGAAAAAGTTCAGACCGGAATGAGGCAGGGATTTGTCCTGTCTGGGTTCCTGATCATCATTGTGGTCGATTTGATAATGAGAAGCACCAACGATATGACACGAGATATACGCTAGAAATTCATGTCCACACTAGAAGATCTTGATTATGCCGACGACCTGGCGCTGATATCCAGCAAATATAGCGACATACAAGAGAAAATCGATGTCGCATATATATAGAGAACTTAATATTAATATTAATAAAACAAAAAGCATGAGGATAAATGGAAAAAGAACGATGCCATCATCCTAAACAGGAAAGAAAATAAGTTGAGGAGGTGCAAACGTTCCTTTACCTCCTAGCCACAATAGACAAGACCAGAGGGACAGAAGCAGATATAAATCAAAGTACTGAGGAGAGTTGATTTTATCGATTATTATTTATTTTAAAATCAACTTATCTTGTATGGTATATTAGATTCTAGTCTGTATTTGAACTACGCACTTTTTATTATTTGAATTAGACTTTCCCGACAAGAATTTCGAGAAACCCCATATGAATCATGTTGTTTAATGCTTAAAGATAGATTTCAAACTGTGTATAAGTAATCGAAACAATTCTAAAAATCGTATGGATCCAAGCACTATTGATATCGAACTCTAGTCTCGTTCAACCACACGCTCGGCTGTCTCCGTTAATCTCCGACAAGCAAGAGAACCGAGCGTCTGGCTGAACGAGACTTTATTACACTCTGGCGTAGGAACACATGAGACTACAAAAATATCTAAATTGTTCGTATCATATAAAATCTGACTATTTTCAAAGTGTTTATAGATAAGTTTCCTTGAAAAACAATGCTTCAGCATACATTACATCGAATTTTTCTATTATTTTCAAGAACTAAGTCTTGTCAGCGGTGATGATTTGTGCTTAGGTCCAAACACTGTTTCACTTTCGGTTTGCCAGAGTAACTGCATAGGAGAGTTGATTAAAATCAACTCCCCAAAAAAAACCTATGGCTAGCCAGGAGTGCCTTTTCATCCCTGCGCAATTTATGGAAATCAGCCCAATATAGCACTATGACCAAGCTGAGAATATTCAACATCATATTCAACATCTCTATTACCCTGAACTCTGGAGAACCACCGAAAAAATAAGGGGAAGCTTAATAGATTCAACTGGAAATGTCTTCGGAGAATTTTTAAAATACACTGGCCAGACAAGATATCGAATCATCAACTATATGAATAAACAGCAACAAGAACTCAAATATCAGAACTGTGCTGACCTGGGCTCCTGAAGGAAAAAAGAAGGCGAGGAAGGCCAAGTAACACCTGGAGGCTTACAGTGGAGGAAGACAGAGAAAAACTTGGGTGGAGCAGTTGGAGAGAGGCTTGTTGTCAGCGACTGACGTAAATGGCGTCTTTTGTTGCACGTCTTCATGCGTCCTCCTGGGCACGGAGAGGAAAAGCAAGTAAATATAATAATGGGGCCTATTTGGGGGAGAAACAACCCTAAAAAGGCTTAGCGAAGGGGCTCAACCAGGCAAGCTGGAAGGGCATTCTTAGTTCTATCTAATTTTTTATATGCTTTCGCTACCCCCCCCCCCTCCTCCCGACACTCGCCAAACATAAATGCTAAACGTATTACCTTGAATATCTTTAATTTCTATGTAGTTTATACGTGAGGTCAAAATTCTATGGGGGTGAGTTTTCAACGTGTTGGGGGTCGTAGATCTTCAGGTCTGGAATGGTTTTGTACTGTAGAAAAAAGACCCTACTTGTCATAGAATACTGACTCTGGGTCAGTTTTCTACGTAGTAATTTGCCCCCCGGGTCATTATTCTACAGGGGTCACTTTTCGTCGTTACACAGGAATCGATTTTTAAATACATGTACATTTTTTTTGCCCAGTTTCAAGCAAACTTCAATACCCTTTCTAAAAATATATTAACGATCCAAAGAAAATAATATCGTTTATAAAAGCTGATTGTATCAGTTTATCTGACTGATAAAATTTTTTATTTTGGTCAATTCCGGCGATTACGGCAAGCCTTTACCTTCCTGCAAGCTAGAATTTTTAGCTTACCGAGGCGACGTCGGGAGAGGCTTGTTGCTATACTCCCGAATACCTATATCTGGGCCATGGATTTCAGATGCTGGAGGAGGTTATGGTGTTTAGAGCTGGGCTGGTTAAAGTTTTGAAGCAGGTGCCCTCTGATGATTACAACTTCGTAATTGGTTACTTGTTACTTCCAAAATTTCAAATTTAAATTTTATTCAGGTAGTCAAATAGTAGCAGAAAATTGACGTTTATCACTCCCCAAAAAATCCTACATCCCAGAACTCCTCTTAGATTTAATGAATAGACACATCATATCTTGGGATTCTACAAAATTAAATAGCTGCCTTATGGTAAACAGTACATGTTCACAAGTAGCTGAAGGTCTGAAGCTACCGGTCTGAAAATAATTCGGATGGACGACCTGGGAGCTACAGTGCCTCTCATAGTAAACAACTGCAATTTACGGCGCACAAAAAATGAATGCGCTAGTTTTGGACTGAATAATCTCATTTCCGAAGACATTCTGTAGAAATATTTGATTCCAAAACTCCCTTGGTCATTTTACTACAGATATCGTCACGACAATTGCCTCTGACATTCTTTTAAACACCATAACAAGCATTGGAATGTGAAGTGGTGCAGTTTTGTTTACATCTAACCGTTGAAGTAAAACTGGAGCTCTGATATCAATTAAGTTTAAACAGGCAATCTAACAAAACCGAAACAAACATAAAATTTTCATTTAACGAATTTAATAATCTTGAAAATTTTAGTTCTACATCGTACACCTGCAGCTAGTTCACAAGTGGCTGTAAAGCTGTATTATAAAAGCTCTCCAGAAAATTTTTATCAACCAACTTCACAAAGTGAGTCTGTATTGAACCGACATTCAGGACGTCATACTCTTATCCCGTAATAATTGCTTGAAATTAAAAAAAAAATGCCAATTTTTACCTGCATGATAGGCTTTTTCCCTATATATTGCAGACAAAGCAAAGAAACATTTCTTAGAATAATTTAAACACATTTTGATTTCACGACAGTTAACCTTATCATCAGAATTTTTTTAAAGGGGGTGTTGCTTCTTATGTCTTATATTAATCACAATCTAAATAAAAACCAGTGTCTTTTAAAAGTTTGTTTTTATAACGATAACTTTGCAACTCAGCTGGCCGACCCATGTTATTTTTCGCGGGGGAACTCCGAAGGTTGGAGGGGGGTCTTGTCCCTATTTTGTGGTAGCGATAAGGATGCTTTTGGAGGTATTTTCTTAATTCAGCCGAACCCTATAATTTGAGAGATACAAAATAAAAAGTCTTGTTAATATAAACATGTTTTGTTCAACAAGTGTTCATGAATTATTTACCGTTCTGGCGATATCTGAACAACAGTGTTGTGGGGGCCGACCCTTTACTTTCTACTCCAAAAATTTTAAGATAGCATACTATTAGGGTCGTCCATTTTCAATGGAAGACCCTCTTGTTATTCTTCGGTTTCTTTTTATTATTATTAAGCTCTTCCGTTTCCAATGGAAGACCTTGTTTTCGTTCTGTTTCTTTTTCTTCGTTATTTTTTTTTCTTTTTTTCCAACAAATTTTGTGCACGCAATTTCTCAAAAACGACTCAACCGATTTTCCTTAAACTTTCAGATATGATAGATACTGATCTAAACTTTATACCTATTTTTTTTTTATTGTAATGACGTCATTTCTGTTTTGTTTTGAAGTTTTAGGGATTTTCAGAAGGTCGGCTTGTCCTGAGATCTTCTCCTTAACGATTGAAGATATTCAGTTTAAACTTCCAGGAATTGTAGTTGAAGGATTGTAGATGTGTCTTTAGGCATTTTTTTTTGTCTGACTCAAAAGGCGCTGATGCTCGCCTGGACTGGAAATTTGAGATTTAAGAAACGTCGTTATCTTTTCGGGTTTTCTTTGTTAATCTTTTTTCTGAAACATATTTTGTTAAGACATGTATTGTAAAAAGGGTGTTTATTTATTAGACCTTTCATTTAATATCAAGAAAAGAAAAGAAAAAGGGACTAGACCCTAAAGTTAGGGGACTAAAGGGCTCTACAGTTTTTTATTTATAGTTCTTTACTGAAAGATATTTTGTGAAATGTTAAAGAAGCAAATATGTTTATCCTACAGTTATGTATCCAAGCAATGTAACGATTTTATCATGTGTTAAGGGTTTTTAGGGGCCAAAAGTCCAAAATTTTGACCACCCATATATCAGAAAGGAAAAATATTTCGAAATGCAGTACAGGAGTAAAGTTGTTAAAAATGATGTTCTTAAAGGACTGATCTCGTGTTGCTATATCTTGCGGTATTTGGTGCAGTTTAGATAGAATTAATAACATAAATGAACATTCCGTGTTTTTATTGCCCCACGCTGCGCTATTAAGCTTTTTATTGACCCTTTTCCAAGCCGCTAAATTTCCCAATCGCCGTTAATTAGATAGAGGGTCACGTGGTGCAGTGACGTCATATGCGACAATTCGCCGATAAGCTGTTTGAAAACAATGGTAAACCATGTGGCGAAAAACCCGTAAATACAGCATCGCCGATCGATTTTGAAACATCAAAAACATGTCAGCGACTCTGGGAAATGTTCTTAATTACATATAAACCCCGGAAGAAGTGATTTGCAGAGGGAATTTCAAAGAAAACAGCGAAAACTGAGGGAAGAAAAAGGACGCCGAGGAACGATGTCGGTACTTTCGGTTTGTATTGTTTTCTCACCGATTTACGTGAAATAAAGTCATTTAATCAAATATTAAATCCATAGTATTTAGTCAAATCAAATTTTCAAAATAAATACTTATTATTTATTAATAAAAAACGATTTAACCGAGTGAAACAACCAGACAAGTTTACAAATAAATGTGACGAGATTATGTACGTGGGGGGAATTCAGATCGGGTTTTGTAAGCAGATTCTATAAATCTCATACAACCTCGACGAAGTCTTAATAGTTTTATTGATATAAGTTTGTATGTCCCAACAAGATAGGAGCTTTAAACCAAGTTGTATCTTGCATCTTCAATAACAGGTGCGTGGCTTTTATAAATTTCCCCACCCCATATTTCAGAATTCACTTTCTACGGTAAACTTTCTACAGATGAATTACAAAAATGAAAGAGTGAATCTTTTGATATCATTTATTTATCATGGAATAAAAAGATGAAGACTCAAATCAATTATTTCAATGAGGTGTCATTAAACAGTATACTGTATATATATAAACAATACATAAACAGCATCTGAACAAATAAGTATAACAAAGAAAAATCTTCAACAGTAAAAAGATTAACAATTAAACAATAACAATAAAATCATAAATAAATATTTTATAGATATTAACTGCTGATTTGGTCACACATTGGACCTCTCCCATCCACCACTATGTCTTTTCAGATGGCAAACATCGACCACCTCATCGCAACCAGTTCTTCTTTGTTGATGGGAACATAGGACGAAGTCAAGGGCGGTGGCTTGTACCCGATGATGGCATCTGCCTCTGCAGCAGCTGAAGGACAGGAAGTGAATTGTCGCCGACGTTCCACCAGGTTTATCCTCAGCTCTTCTACATAATCTATAAAGGAAAAAAGACAATCTATGTATCATTTAAAAAAAATAAACTGACCGTTGATTCTAGTGTCATTATTTGTGCATAAACTTATTATGCATTTGTATCGATTACCTTTTTTACGACTTCCAAAATATAATTGTCAAGGTACCATAAGGGTCTTGTGTGGTTTGACGACAGCAGTTTGTCCCTTCTTTCCCTTTGGGTAGCTTACATACCACTTTGCTGCCCCTGCTCCTGTTGTTGCTTGGTGCCTCCTCCCATTCTCATTGAAGTGCAGTGTGGCAACGCACAATCTAAAACAAAATTTTGTAATTTGAACACATCATAACAGACTGATTATAAAAATTCTGAGATAAAGTGACAATATTTTGTTGACCTTAAGCAAAAAGTAAATACCTGGCCATCATTGCTGGGTAAAAGAAATGAGTGTTCTTTGGGGCAAAGGTGTTGACCACACTGTGGAAAACTTCCAAGCCATAAGTCTGGTGGACAGGGGACAGCTTTGATATGTCCTTCATGAGGAACTGGCTCTCTACGACTTCCCGAAATAGTAATAATAGTAACAATAGAGCCCTGGATCCTTAGAAAAAATTGTAAACATACTAATAAATATTTCTTCAGATTAACAGAAAACCAGGAGATAATACATTACTTATAGTCTTATACAGATTATTTTGATAATTTTAAATGTATTACCTTCTCTAAGCCATTGTCTCTCCCCATCCAGTTCACCGTGCACACATAAATCATGCCTGTTAGCAACATGTTCTGCGAGGGATGACCATTTCTGCTGCTTCATGTCCCCGTTATCTCCAGAAGATGCTGCTACCCAATAGCAGTGGTTGGTGGCACTTTTCGTCCATAGCTTGATGTCCTGGCAGTCTTTTTTTGGACATAGCTTCCAACTTCTTAGACACTCCTGTAGAAATCAAAATAATATTAATCTTATTTTCATATTCTGCCTAATTGTATTGACTAATTATGAATGAATTGTAGTGGTACTGGTACTTGCATACTGAATTATATAAACATTATGATATTTTGACAAGAATACCCTACCTTTGGCCATGTGCCATACATCAAAGTGGTGTTTTTTCTGGGGATGAACAGTCCTCATGTATTTCTTAACCATGGAATGTCTGTCCGTAACCAAATGATTAGCAATAACCCCCGCATTCTCCAACGTTGTTAGTCTTCTCTTCAAACCTTCCAGCTCCATATGAGTGGATCCTGCTTCTTCATTGCTCTGAAAAATGATTTCTCATGAATAGAGATGTTCAAGCAGGATACAATAAAAGTAACTGTTCTTAGTTAGTATTAAATTACAAAAATAATAATAAAAATAATAAATATTGCATTTAGACAACAAAATTAACATTAATAATAACATAATGTGCATACACAAAAGTTATCTTACCTGTACCAATTGGAAGTCTAAGATCTTTCCGGATGCCAACTTCATGAGTGTGTAGGAACCAAACTTGGCGGAATAGCCTGGGGAATCGCATCTGGCATCTCCTCCGAGGGTCACAACCTGACCTTGGAATTGGTTCAGGAGCTCCTGCTGGTGGAAGTCCCAGGTGACTATTGCAGTTGGGACTACATATGCTGTCTGGATCCTGTTGAAGGTTGACTTGGATATCATTTCCACTTTCATGTGATGAAACAGCCGAAGAGATTTGGCGATGTTGGATCCGCTGAATAGAATAGCACCAGACACAAGGAAGTTCAACCATGGCATACCGTGATGGCACCGCTGGCTTTAATTTCCCATTGTTTCGAATGTTCGTTGGGGCATGCTAACACAGTTCCCACCATTGTACCTCTGGTAAACTGTACATAGGAGTCACAGTCTCCACCACAACTGTCACACATCTGCAAAAGCTGTGCCAAACAGGTCTCCGAGACAAGGAACTGCCTCTCGTCTTCTGGCTCGGCATTCCGGTTAGGGGGTAGGTAGTTACCACATCCTCTTCACCCTCACTGCTCTCAGACTCGTCACTATCTTCCATGGGATCGTAGTTCGGGTCTTGATGGCCTGGCTGGTCATCCTCCTCGTCATCACTGGCAAGAGGCAATGGGTCAGGTTGTTGAGGCAAAGGCACAAGTCCAGCTGCCACTCTCAGAGGAACATTATCCGTAAGACTTGAGCACTGGGTACCAATGGAAACTGTGACTACAGGGGGACAGTTTACTTGGATCCGCCTCGTCCTTTGGGGTACAGGAATGGTAGCCTGGCATCGCTTAGACTGGGTCTCTACAGTTACGTTGAGAGTGTCACTGGTGGGTTGGGGGTTGAAAAAAAGGTTCTTCATCCTGTGTTGGTGCTTCCGCCGTGATCGTCTCTGCCTCAGGTGGACTTGCACACGTATCGACATTAACATCCCTTGTTAGCTCGAATTCTTCCAAAGCCTGGCGGAGAATCTGCATTAAATAATTAAGAAAAAAAAATTATTCCTTTAGAATATTCATGAACATAACACATTTGACCTACAAATACATTTGGATTCAAAGACATGTTTTAGCATACATATCTATGAGCAGCAATTTTTTTTTTATTTACACCTAATACCTGTATATTATTAAACTAAGCAAAATTTCCTTATTTACTTCCAGAGATTGATAAATAATTTTATTCCTTGTACATCTGTCGTTGGTCTACCAAAAAATCTAAAATAAGTTGAAATGCTGAAATAGTGCGTCCTTTTTTTTTAACCGGGGGGGGGGGGGGGGGGGGCATTGTTCTCTTTTCGTTTTATCTTTAATTCGTTTCAAATTAATTACAGCAATATACTTACATCAGCCTTTTGTCGCTTAGCAAAAGCTCCTCGCTGTTTTGGCGCGGGGATGGCGGCATTCTCGTCCTGATCACAAACACGGAGGGGGATGTCTGGTACTGCATCCTTCCGGAGGCGAATTTTTGCTCCTTCATAGCCGTTTTCCTTTAGTCTCTCTAGATCCCGGTCAAACTGCACTATGGAAAAATGTTCAGAACACAATCGGCTGCTCTTCGTGGGTTCAACGCCCCAGCGACAGTAGACAATCCATGTTTTCCTCCGAGCTGCATCCTTAGGAAAACTAAAAAAGCTCAATCCGCACCCCTTCTTCTGAATGTTGGTACAACCGAAAGCCGCACAATACACCATTGTCCACTAATCACCGTTAATAGTCCAGATAATTATCATAATAACGGTTGTTTACACTAGATAATCCGATTACGCTTTAATGGCCGCCAGCTGTTTAAACACCTTCTCGCTCCAATTGTCGCATATGACGTCACAGCAATATGGCGGCTCGTATCGGGACTAAAATATGCATATCGCCGAACTCGCATTTCAACAGCGAAAAACTCTATTTATACGCGTGTTTAAAGGGGTTTATTTACAGAAGATTAAATTATATACTTTATAGAAATGATTTTTTTAAAAATCTAGAATTTTTTAAAAACACGAGATCAGTCCTTTAACAATATGCAACCTTCAAAATTCTTTGTCATATATCTCCAGAACGGTAACAAATTTCTAAACACTTGTTGAACAAAAGGTGTTCAGAATTAAATGTTTTTTTATTTGATATCAAGAAAAGAGGCTGGCCCCTGAAAAAAAAAAATTTATTTTTTTTTATTCGAACTTTCATGTACAAGTTATTTACATCTTATATATTTAGTTTACAGTGCATACATATCACATATTCACTTCATTTCTTCATTTGAGATTTAGAATATAAGTATAATATAAACACAGTCACATAAAAAATCACATGTACAGACAGGTGTATACACCGACAGACAGACATATATATGCACAAACAATCTTGAAAACTTGCTTTTATCACCCATGAAAGTTGGAGTATTTTTAGTTATGAGGTGGGGTGGGGGGGGGGGGGGGTGAAAGAGGCTGGAGAAAGAGAGGGGAACACTATCTATCAAAAACTCATACATATGCAAGAGGATACATAAAAGTAGACTTATATTTTTTTGTCATTATTTGCTTACAATTTCCTTGCAGCTATTATAAACACATTTTATAACAAATCGCAAATAGTTTGCCAATACTTTTCATACTCAGCAAATTTACAATTCTTCAACAACAGTAGTTTCTCAATATGTATTCTATCAGTGACTGTTTGTTTTAACATGAGCGTCGAGAGGTTTGGGACATTCTTATACTTACTGGCAAAAATTAATTGTTTTACTGTAAGAATCAATATGTTTTGAAGTCTATACATATTTCTGCATTTGAATTTACCAAAAAGTATAGTTTTTTTTTATCAAATGTCATTAAAAAATTAAACTTGCTTCTTAACCATTCTTCAAAGTAGAGCCATATTTCTTTGACATGAAAACAGTCCACAAATAAATGTTCTATAGTTTCTATATCTTGATTACAGAAAGAGCCGGCTGGCGAATCAATTATATTGAGTTTGAAAATGTACTCATTTGTTGGCAAAATTCTATGTAAAATCTGGAATTGCAACCATTGAAATTTGGATTCTTTCGAGGTTTAAATGGGAGTTCAAAAATATTATTCCATTCATTTTCTGTAAAAGCAAATCCACTTTCTGTCCACTTCTTTACTGAAAGAATTTATTCATTTTGTTATCGATGAGTACATAATACATATCCTTACATCCTTTGCTTTGTTTGTAAAAAATACTGAGAGAATTTGGAATAAATGGTCCATATTCTACCTTATTATTATTTAAGGCTTTTAATCTTTCAAAAACTGCTCCTTTCAACCTCCTATATTCTAGAAAATTGGTCTTAACATTTGAGTTTTCAAGAGTTTCAAGGCTTACAAAATTGCCTGCTTCTGTCATCAAATCTTTAATAAATTTATAACCACAGTTGAAATAATTCTTAATAAAAATTGATGAGTTATTAATTTTAATATTAGGATTAAACCATATATGTTCATTAAGTACTTTTATGTCATTTTGGCTATAGGACATAACAATTTTAACCCAATCTAATAAAACTTCTTTCCAAAACTTGTTACTTATCTTATTGCTATTATTGGTAATAAAGTCTGAACCTTTTTCCCATAGGGTTTCTATTTTTAATCCTAATTCAAAAAGTTTTACCCACTTTGTATTAGAGTGGATAAGTCTTCTTATCCATGCAAATTTCAATGCACAAACAAATTCCATATAGTCTATCATTTTTAATCCCCCATATCTGTAATCTTGAATTATAATGTTTTTCTTTACCTTATGGACCTTGCCTCCCCATAAAAAAATGTAAATTTCTTTCTCAAACTGTTGAAGGTATTCTACACTAGGTTTTGGTATAGTTAGGATTAAGTGGTTAAGTTTTGGTATTATCAGAGTTTTAATCACAGTCAATCTTCCAACTGTTGTAAGATTTCTTAATTTCCATTGCTTTATCAAACGGGTTACTTCCAAAATATTGATGGGTAATTTAGTTCTACCATTTCATAAAAAAAAATTAGGGAACCAAAGGGCTCTAAAGTTTTTTTTTATCTATAGCCCTTAACTGAGGGATATTTTGTAAAATGTTATACAAGTAAATATGTTTATTTTACAGTTATATATCCAAGCAATGTAATTATGTTATCATGTGTTATGTAGGTAGGAGTTTTTAGGGGCCAAAAGTCCAAAATTTGATCAATTATATCTCAGAAAGGAAAAATATTTCGAAATGCAGCACAAGAAAAGTTGTTGAAAATAATGTTCATAACAATATGCAACCCTCAACATTTTGTTAAACGGCCCCTATAAGGAGATAAGGGATCGGCCCCTAAAACGTTCTTTCATATATCTCTCAAGAACGGTAAGTAATTTCTAAACTTTTGTTGACAAAATGTGTTCAGACTTAAATGACTTCAAGAAAAAGGGGCTGGTCCCTTAAATGAAGGGACCAAAGAGTTCTAAAGTCATTTATCTAGTATATCCCTTTACTGAGAGCTGTTTTGTGAAAGGTTAATTAAGCTAGTTAGGTATAATACGTTTATATATCCTTACAATAAAATGATTTCCTCTTGCGTAACCTAATTAGGGTTTTTAGGAGCCAGTGGTGAACAAGTTTAATCTTTTCTATCTTAATTGGAAGAAATGCAAGTATTAAAGGCAATGTAAGAGAACTTATAAAAGCGATTCAAAAAAATAGTACTTCACTCTTTATTCCATATCATGTTTTTTTGTCGAAAATCAAAGTCGATGATGTCATATTTCCATCCAAAATCGGACGGAAGACCTCCTCGTTGCTTGCAACGAGATTGTGTCTAGTTATAATTCGTTTTCTTTATTTGTCTCACTTTTTAGAGCTTCATATCTCAGAGAGCTTTCAACGGATTTACACGAAACTTTTAGGGATTATGAAACATTATCGTGCCTCAAAGATCTTTAAGTTTTAATGACAACGTCACTTCTGTTTTACGTTGCGTCAATTTTTAAATTTTAAAAGTGATTTTGTCCAGGGCGTTTTTGAGAATATCGAAAATTTCAAGTATAAATCGTTTTTGCTTCTTTGCTAAGTTATAAATGAACGAATACGGACGTATCGCAAATATTTTCTTTGTGAGGGTAGTGAAATGTAAGCGACACAGTCTTCCTAGGAATAATATTTTCCTTGTGTCGATTTCCGCTTCTATCGGTCAAACACCAAAGAATGATTCACAAATGTCAGATCTACAAAATGTTGGTAGGTTTAACGAATTTTTGCAAACTAAGTGTTGAAACACGTTTTTAGCTTCTGAAGATCAGAGGAAGATATGCATTTCCATAGTTCACAACCATTCAGGGCGGACGGTAACACAAATTTCTTGTATAAATGCGAGAGTGTCATTGGGTTGAGAAATTGTTATCCTATGTCAGAAAAGCGGAAAGTATGATTTGCGTCCCTTGTTGCATGCTTCCTTTATCCTAGCAGAATGTTTACATCTGTTTTCAACAATAATACCTAAATGATTGTATTTGTCTGCTGTAGGAATTGAACATTGACCTAAAAACCGTTCGAATGTTTCGTTAACTGTACAATATTTCCGACAAAATACTAACACACATGATTTGGTAACATTAATTCGAAAACGCTATTTGTTTGAATACATAAAAGCAGTGTTTAAAAGTGGTTGAAGGTCTATTGGAGATAAGCTAATACATGAAATATCGTCTGCTAGGGATGGCCAACTGCTGGGAACATGTAGTACACCAATATGTTTAGGTCACCTGAGTGACCTGTTGCAATTGTTCTTCGTCCGTCGTCGTGCGTTAACAATTTTACATTTTTAACTTCTTCTTGAGAACTACCAGGCCAATCGTTACCATTTTTGGTGTGAAGCATCTCTATGGTTAGAAGAATCTAAAATTGTGAAATTTATAGCTTTACCACCCCTGGGGTGCCACGGGCGGGGCCAAATATGCCAAAAAAGCCAAATTTTCAAAAATCTTCTTCTCTTCTCCCACACATGTGAGGAAAAACTGGTTGCATGGTTATGATGTCCATGAGGCCCTCTACCAAAATTGTGAAATTTATGACCCCTGGGTCGGGGGTTCTGGATCTAGGGTGGGGCCAATATGGCCATATAGTAAAAATGCATTAAATCTTAGAAAATCTTCTTCTTGTCTACTATATATATATATATTTTTAAACTAAATGCATGATTATGATGTCCATGAAGCCCTCTACCTTAATTGTGAAATTCATTACCCCTTGGTCAGGGGTTCAGGCTCTAGGGTGGGGCCAATATGGCCATATAGTAAAAATGTATTAAATCTTAGAAAATCTTCTTCTCTACTCTCATATATATTTGTTAAAAACTAAATGCATGATAGTGATGTCCATGAAGCCCTCTACCTCAATTGTGAAATTCATGACCCCTTGGTCAGGGGTTCAGGCTCTAGGGTGGGGCCAATATGGCCATATAGTAAAAATGTATTAAATCTTAGAAGATCTTCTTCTCTACTCTCATATATATTTGTTAAAAACTAAATGCATGATTATGATGTCCTCGAGGCCCCCTATCAAAATTGTGAAATTCATGACCCCTGGGTCAGACTCTAGGGTGGGGCCAATATGGCCAAATAGTAAAAATATATTAAATCTTAGAAAATCTTCTTCTCTACTCCCATATATATTTTTCAAAAACTAAATGCACGGTCATGATGTCCATGAAGCCCTCTACCTCAATTGTGAAATTCATGACCCCTCGGTTAGGGGTTCAGGCTCTAGGGTGGGGCCAATATGGCCATATAGTAAAAATGTATTAAATCTTAGAAAATCTTCTTCTCTACTCCCATATATAATTGTTAAAAACTAAATGCATGGTTATGATGTCCATGAGGCCCTCTACCAAAATTGTGAAATTCATGACCCCTTTGTTAGGTGTTTAGGCTCTAGGGTGGGGCCAATATGGCCATATAGTAAAAATGTTTTAAATCTTTAAAAATCGTCTTCTCTACTCCCACACATGTGGGCAAAAAACTGAATACATGGTTATGATATCCACAATCTCCTTAACCTAAATTGTGAAATTCATGGCCCCTGGGTCAGGGGTTCAGGACATGAGTGGGGGGGGGGGGATGGCAATATAGTGTTGATGCATACCTGGTATAATGTTTAAAAATCTTCTTCTCTTTTCTCAAACATCTGTAAAAAAAAAACTGACTAATAATTACGTTTACCAGGAAGTCCTCTACTGAAATTTTAATTTTCATGTCCCCTGGGGTATGGTGTTTTGACTCTATGGCAGGGCCAAAATGGATGTATAGATGTTAATGTTAAAAATTATCTTCTTTACTCACACACACCTGAAAGGAAAACTGAATTCATGATTTTGTAGACCAGATCTTTTAGTTTTTCACAAAAATTATAGGTTTCACAGTTCTTTTTGAAATGTGGTCGTCAACAAATTTATTATTTTTCTACTCCTGTATGAAACCTAATTAACTAGATGCATATATGAGACTCCATGACAGGTTTGTGTATGGGATATATGCTACTCAGGTGAGCGTTAAGGCCAATTGGCCTCTTGTTACTTACTGTCCTCAAATTCAATTAGGAGGACGTTCATATAAACAAGATACAAAAAAGTGGACAGAATACCTCCTTGTCTGACACCTTGATTAAGGTGGCTCACTACACCGCGAAATATTTTCTCAAATCAGCAGAAAATTACTTGATTATGATAGATGTCATTATGGATAAGACTATTTAAGTCTAATAGACAAAAAAATGTGCAAATTTAGATGAAAAATTACATTTTCAAAAATTTAATTCAGTTAACAAGAACAAAAGCTCCATGCGGATTCGAACTCATGATCTGCGGTTCAGAAGCTCAACACTTTAACCACTGAGCTACGACGATATACAACTCCATCGAACCATATAAACAGTTTAACAAAACATTTAAATCGCCATCTTGTGACGTAGTGTCTTAAAAAATACAAGTGTAGGTGTAATGAGGTACCTTAACACTAAACCATTTTGATTGTATTTGGTTTACAATGACAGGGCTTGTAGTATGTTGATGACAATAGTTGATAAGTGTCTATATTTGACCAGTAACACCAATACTATACAGCTTGAACATAAGCCCTTCTCTCCACACTATCAAATGCTTCGTTAGAATCTAAAAAGCTTACATATACATTGTGTCCCTGTTCTGTGTTGTGCAAAATTGTTTCCTGCAAATTAAAAGATGCAGTTAAGCAGCTTAACGATTTTTGAAACCCTTGTTGCTGAACATTGGGAAAATGAGCACTTAATGTTAAAAACTCAGATATGCGAGACAGAATATTTTTTTCAAAATTTTTAAATAAACAAGGTAATAAAGCTACAGGTCTGTAATTGTCGCACACCTTTTTGGGCTTCGATCCTCTCTAGTACATAGGCACTATAAGTCCTTGTTTCCACTGAAGAGGTTTTTCCCCCAAGACAAGATGGCGTCGTATAAATTAACGAGGCATCGAAAAAGTGACACCCCCCCCCCCCCCGTGAACGATATGTTTGTTAGTAATGGAGTCCTAGCCAGGTGTCTTGCGCAGCTTCAGACAGCTGATTATTGCATTTAGCTCTTTTGTGGTAATGCAGCCCTAAGGTAAGTCATGTATATCACTTTCACAAGTTGCAGTAAAATGTTTTATCTCGAGATCTATCTTGGACTTGAAATCCGGATCGAACTGAACATCTTCTATGGGGGTATATATATTTTGGTAATAGTTGGCTAAAGTTTCTGCCACCCCTTCAGTATCTTATAGGTTGTTCTTCCCTCATCCTGGATTTCGGGGTAAATGCGCGAAGTTCTGGGTTTTCGTCTCTTTGTCAGTCTCCAGAATAGACGTATGTCTACTTCTGCGGCTTCGTCGATTTCTTTGAAGACATTACACATGTAGTTTTCATGTGCTTCCTCAAGGGCCCTCCGGAAATTTCTTTTGGCTTTTTTATAATCTAGGTATGACGTAAACTCTATCCCTCGAGGTCTTCCTTTTCCTATCCATATGCGCCGTTTGGCTCGTTCAATTTTATGAAGCTCCTTTACAGAAGAAGTCCAGCCAGTTCGGGTGAAAGGGTTGAAGGACGATAATGGAATACAGTCGTGTGCGCATTTATGTTGAATTTTGGTTAAATTTTCGATATGCACTGAAATGTCTGTTTCATTGCGTAGTTCTTCACTAAACGCAGCGGAGAGATGTTGATTTTGTTCCTATACTCTGCAATATTTTCAGCGGTAGCTTTGTGCCATGCTAAAAGTTTTGTCTGGGAAGTCTTAAGACGGTGGCATTGCAAGGCGCGTAGGTTAAATGTGGCAATTATTGGAAGGTGGTCAGATGTAAGTGAGAATGAGCCCTCTTTGTATGTTTGGTAACGATGCAACAATGCTAAAACTTATTTGTCAAATAAGACGTAGTCCAGGGTTGTTTTTTTTATAGATGAAAGTGTAGTTTTACCACAAGTTTTAAAGTCTATGTAAGGAGTACAAAGGTTTTTTCTAAATATAAATGACGACAGAACTTCTGATTTCCGTTCATTAGTTCCGGTTGAATCGACTAGACTGCCATTTAAGTCACCCGCTTTATTAAGGCGAAATTTTTTTTATTAAGAACTAGACAAAATCTCGTCGCGAGCAACGAGGATATCTTCTGTCCGATATTTAGAAGGTCATGAGACATTGACTTTGTTTTTCGTCAACGAAACATGATTTGGAAATAGGGACGGGATACTAATGCTTTTATGTTTCGATTTTCGTGAAAGCTTTCCTCTTGAAGTAAATATGGTCAACTTTTCGGATTTTTCAGCCCTTTAAATTCTCTACTTATGAAATACATGAGAGGAGCACATTGCTATGGATTAAAGAATTTAGACCCCTTTTAGCTATAGTCTGTTATTTGAAAGGCCAGTCCCTTATTTAACATTAAATGAAAGGAATTATGATTTTTAACATATTCTGTTCAACAAATGTTTTAAATTTGTTACTGTTATTGAGTTTCATGGGAAAGAACATTTTAGGGGCCGACTCCTTATTGACACCATTTAAATATTTTAGGTTAAATATTGTAGAATTTTGCATACTTTTAAGTGTATCTTTATGAGCCTCTTCTTTTTTACATGTACATTGCTACTTCAAATACTTGTATTTTTCTATTTGAGATATAAAAGATCAAACAGTTTTAATTATGGTCCCTAAAAATCTCTAATTACGCAACACATTCAATTTTATGGGCATACAACTGTAGGATAAGCATATTTGCGAATATAACTTAATACAAATCATCCTTAAGTGAAGGGCTACAAATGAAAATTTTGGACTTTTGACCCCTGATGATGTAACACATGAGAAAACCAGTATGTTTCGGTGATTAAGCGTAAAATAAACATGCCTGCTTTTATAACCTATTAAAATATCCCTCATAAAAAGCTATGGATAAAAGATTAAAGACCCATCTGGGTACCTAATTTGCGGGGCCATGTATTTATTGAAGGTATCACAACACGTGTTTTGATCGAACACGTGTTTACCTGGTGTTTTTTATGAAGACTACCACTTTAATTGGTAATTATATTTATAGAAAACATGTTCTACAGGTATTCTTCTCAGGTGCGCAAATACTTCGTAAGGTGCGCACGATTTAGTAAAGAATTGAGATTTAATTCATTCGAAGGCTCTCTCTCATTGCAATCAGACGTTTCAAAGTATTTACCTATGGCTAATGCAGACCACGAGGACGATATTTTAATGAAAGAAGATACTGCACTTAGGCCTGCAGAACAGAATACGGCAAACGCATTCGCCTTGACTGACGCAGTTAAACTGCTTTCTTCTACCATTTCCACACAGTTTCAACAATTAACGGAGAAGTTACAAGAAGATAACAAATTCTCAGCACAGCAACTTTCTAAGAAACTCAAAGACAACATAGCTGGAAAACTGAAGAACGATGGGAATAAGGTACAATATTTGTTCAATGAAGAAATATTAGATAAACTTGAAAAGCTCAAAGATTTGTCGAATTACAATGAAAATGTTGTCAAAAGAATTAATAATAAACTTAAAACTAGACAAAAGTATATTAGGATGGCAGACGGATCCCCTGCAGGGTGGAAAACAGTACAGGAATACCAATGAAATGATATCGCTGACGACTCGGACGATGAGAAAAAGATCAGGAGCGCCGAGAATAGAGCTCTCATGAACAGTAAACAGAAAAAGTCACGCTTCCAATCGTATTTAAAACCCGTGCCCTCTGCTGCTGCCGGTTCTGCTGCTCAGTTGTCTGCCCTTACAGACCAACACTTTGCAGACCAATACTGGTGCCTCGAATTTGTTCAACCAGCCCTTTCGATCAGGTAGTAGACGTACGCCACAGCCCAGCGACGTCTGCTACAGGTGCTTCCAGACTGGGCATTTGAAAACCCACAAGTTCAAATTCCAAGTGATCTTGATGATAAGAATTTATTATCTGTAGATATGTTCGAACGAATAACAGATATTGAGATAATGAATGAGCATTGCAAGTTATTATCCGTCATAGAATCAAATCAATCATGCACAGGTGTGAAAAATAGTTTACAAAATCATTATGAATTTTGGAGAAAGATGGGGACATTTTTGAAGATATCTTGAGATTGATCAAAACATTCTTTTTGCAGTTAACCCACCGAGTATTTATTTGAAAAATAATAAATCAGCTTTACATAACTTTTCTTTTGTTACAGAAAGCATTGGAGACTAGTAAAATCGGGTTGCGTTATACAAGTTCCTTTCAGACTATTTATTGTAAGTCCATTGATCGTCGCAAAAACAGAGAAAAGAAGCGTTTGGTTTTAGATTTGAGTATGTGAAATGGTTTTCTTAAAAAAAGAAAAGATAAAGTTTGAGGATCACAAATTGGCTTTACAATATTTTGAGAAAGATCGTTTCTGTATTAAATTCGATCTTAAATCCGGTTACCACCATATAGATATTTGTAAAGAATGTCAAACATTTCTTGGTTTTGAGTGGAAAGGGGAATGTTTTTTGCTTTACAGTGCTTCCATTTGGTTTGTCTACAGCCCCGTATATATTTACTAAGTGCTTAAGAGCTATGTCAAATATTGGAGATCTAACAATATAAAAATTGTTCTGTATTTAAATGATGGGTTTGCTATGACAGAATCATTGGAGGAATGTCAGAGAGTTTCAAGTCTTATCAAATCATCACTAGAGGGTGCTGGATTATTAATTAATCAAAAAAAATCTATTTCCAGTCCAGTTCAAGATATTGAATGATTATCAGATGGAATTCAATCAGATTTAGCATTTCCATTCCAGAGAGAAGAATCCAAGATGTCGAGTCTACTATTGTTTCAGATTTACCAAAAGTTTCAGCTAGGGCGCTTACCAAAGTTGCAGGGAAAATAATTTCATTGCAACCAGTCTTTGGTAATCTTTGAAGACTAATGACAAGATACTGCTGTACGGAAATAGTTTTCAGAGTGTCATGGGATAATACACTGAATTTAAAGTTTGCTATAAAATCATTAAGCGAATCAAAGTTCTGGTGTATACATGTTCGGAAATACAATGACAAAATTAACAGTAACTGAAAAAGAAAGTACGATAGTTTATTAACAGTAACAAAAAGAGAAAGTACGATAGTTTATTCAGATGCTAGCGCTTTAGGCGCTGGGGCATATAATGTGGGATGAAAAATGTTTTCATGAAATAAGGAATGAATGCAAAAGTTCGACATGGCGAGAAATGAAGGCGATATAATTGGCTTTGATATCATTTAACGAAACGTTTTTAAACAAATGCGTCAAATGGTTTACAGATAACCAGAGCTGTGTGAGTATTTTGCAGTCGGGCAGTAGGAAAGCAGATTTACAAGAAATAGCATTTAATATATTCTTCTTTTGCAGGGAACTCAACATATCAGTCGACAGTCAGTAGATCCCCCGAGACAAAAACCAGAAAGCCAATTATTTAAGCAAACTTGTTGATTATGAAGACAAAGGGGGGGGGGGTCTCAAGATTTTTTCAGTTTTATTTTTATATTAACATGGTCCACATCCCGTTGCCAGATTTGCTTATTCAAAAACTAAAAAGTTAATTCGTTGTTTTGGAATCCGGCTACTGAAGCTGTAAATTCACATACTCAAGACTGGGGAACAGAAAACAATTGGTTAGTTCCCCCAATTTCTTAAGTGACAAAAACCATTAAGTATCCCATTAAGGTGGCTCACTACACATTGAAATATTTTCTCCAATCAGCCGAAAATTACTTGATTATAACAGATATCATAATGCATAAGAAGTTTTTAAGTTAAAAAACCCCCAAAATAAATGTGCAATTTTGGATGAAAAATTACATTTTCGAAAATTTAATTCAGTAAATATGAACAAAAGCTCAAGGCGGATGGGAACTCATGATCTGCAGTACAAATGCTTAATACTGTTACCACTGAGCTACGACGATATACATGTACAACCAAACCAAACGATATAAACAGTTCAACAAAACATTTAAATCGCCATCTTGTGACGTAGTTTCTTACAAAGTATGCGTCTCGGTGTAGTGAGGTACCTTAATAGCAAGACGGCGGGAACCTTGATTGTACCAAAATGGAGATCTGCTTCTTTTTGGCCTTTACATTAAATTTCATAAAGATTAATATTCTACTTATAAATATATCTCATATTCGAGTTCAGTGACGCATCAGGAATTTGCGTGCAAGGTCAGAAAAAATCCACGATGTTTGGTACTAACCGATTTTAATCTCCAGTAACAACTATTAATAAGACTTAATGCAAGGTTTTTGTGATATAATGATATGTATTATAAGACGTGTATATATACAGTAGGACCTGGTACTCTGATAATGGTACTGCAGATGTTGATGTAAATACTAGTACACTAGTGCACTGCTGATTAATATAGATATACATGTGTGTGTGTGTGTGTGTATATATATATATATATATATATATATATATATATATATATATATATATATATATATATATATATATATATACATACATACATACATATATATATATATATATATATATATATATATATATATATATATATATATATATATTAAGATCCTGGTACATAATCGTATTGCAGTTGTTTTGGTTAATGTGTATTGATTAGAATAACCTTTATATTCAAGATATTTTGATTATACAGTTTATTTTAATTGGTGATCAGTGTTATACGTTTTGCATTATTATTTTCGGTCGGCAGTTGGGCGTCTTTATTTGACAGCGCTCAGGATCCATCTGTTTTGAAGCTTGTGGAAATTTTACCGAATTACTGCATATAGCCAAAAGCCGAAAATACAGTAAAGAATCATAGGTACGCATTCCGAATCCTTTCAAGGTGCTGAAAAACATTTAAACCAACTATCGATTATTTACCAGCCTCCGATGTACATTTTGCATTATATTCAGTTTAAACAATAATTATTTAGCAAATTGCATCATACATATTAAAATGACATTACATAGAAGATTGAGAAACAAGCCAAAAGGCTTATGTTAATCTCGCTCTTGTAATTTATATTATATTTGTATTTTGTGTATATATATATATATATATATAGAGAAACTAACGACCCTGTAGCAATGCATTTTTATACTGACGAACACACAGTTGAGGATTATTCTGTAATAGGTATCGAAAAATTGTACAAAGATGAAACTTACAGAAAATTCAGAGAAAATTTGTGGAAGAAAAAATTAAATACTTATATACCTTTTGGTATAAACAAAAGGGAACATTATTGTCTCTAGACTACATTATTACAAGTTTGTATAGACATTTCCTTTATTTTATGTCCCGTTATCTATACATTTTTCATATATTACTTGTTTATGTACTAATTTCGGCTATCACTGTGCTTTCTATAGACTCTCACTTTTATTTCATGTGTTTTTGGCGCAATATTGTTGTATGACGTCACTTGCCAGTCTGTATTCATATTGTGACGTCATAGTATATGTTCTACGTTGTGTTGCTATAGACAATAAACACCGACTGATGAAGACCGGTAACACGGTCGAAATATTTTGAAACAGTGTTTTAAAAGTTTTTTATTATATATATATATATATATATATATATATATATATATATATATATATATATATATATATATATATATATATATATTATGTATATTTATATTATATATTGTGCATTATATTTAGCTTATCTCGCAAACACTTTTGATTCCTCTTTTAGGATAGAAGAAGCTACTCATGCAATAGCATGGGCTCATGGCATGGGCTCCCTAACATATGTTAAAGAGCTATAATTCAAATCTATGTATTGGCAGGCATGTCGCTCTATTGTACCAAGGTCCACCTATTATTTTTATCAAAAAACAAGAAATGTCTACAAACAAAGATGATTTTCCGTTGCAATAATTTTTTAAGATAATGCTTTTATCCCCATAATAATAATGTGTCAGGACTATGGAAACTGTTTAAAAGACGTCGTGTTTATTTACTTGTGTTCGAAAAACTATCAAAAATTTGTGTAAATTTTATGCAATTCATTGCTTAAAAAGGAGTCCAAGAAAGTAGTTACAGCATATCATCCATTCAGCAATATTGGTACAATAGAGCGACATGCCTGTCAATACATTGATTTGAATTATAGCTCTTTAACATATGTGACAACATTTTTCAGTTAAGTTTATTCATTAGTCAAGTGAGTAAGGATATGAAACGTCATACGAAATGAATCCATGCCTTGTAAACGACAATCGTTTATAATGGAAAAGGCCAATTAAATTTTTCAATGTTTTAAATTTGAGGAATTGAGAGCATTCGTTTGGTGCATTGAGGTACACTTTTCTTTCTGGCTGATGAAGTTCTGAGAAGACAGACGGATGGACGGACGGACGACAGACAAAATGTGATCAGAATAGCTCACTTGAGCTTTCAGCTCAGGTGAGCAAAAAACTGTTCAATGTCCCTTCATTATTCATTGAATACCTTCAACATATATCTTAGATCAAACTTTTGGGATTCTATTCCCTTAAAATCCTTAATTATGCAAAAATTGAGAAAAGGTTTACGTTCCTGGGTAAATAACTGCAAGTGAAACATTTTAATGTATAACATATAACAAAATATTTATATTTGTAAAAATTTTAATTACGAATAAAATACCTTAAGGCCCTCAATTTAAGGGACCAGCCCCTTTTCTTGATCTGTAATGAAAGATCCGTTGATTTTAAACAAACTCTTTTTTATGTTTCTATATCATTTTCATTTTTTATACAAAAATCATAAATGTATTGGACGTTTTGACCCTAAAATCACCAATTACGTTACGCCCGAGTTAATTGTTACTAGTATATTGCGTTGCTTAAAAGCTGTAAAAGGAACGTTTTAGCTTATTTAACATATTACAAAATATTATGTTTATCAGTGTGTCAATATTGGAAAAAAGGAACTCTTTGCCCTTCATTTGAGGGATCAAATGAGGGATTTTCGCTAACTGAATAGGTATGTTTTTATTTTAATTAGGATGTTTAAAATACATTCTCTTAATTACCATGACAATTTCTACGATATCTGGTGTCTGTTGACAATTTCCACAAATACGCGTAGATTCCTCTGTGGAATGTAAAAGGTTTAAGAATGCTCTCAAATCGATATTGTTTCAAATTTTTCAGAACTTGTCATTGAGAGCGAAAATCATGATTTGCTTATACTGGTGTTATTTTGATAAAACAAAATAGAACCGAAATAGATGGCATGACGTCTTAGACAATGGCAGCTTTCATAGCCGCGGAAAATTTAAATAAAGCGGTCTATTTTCTTGTTTTATTCATTGTTCCAGTGTTTTTAACGAAAAGAAATACGATTTACAATTGCAGCAGATGATAATTAATAAAATGTATAAAATGTTTAAAATGTATAAAATGTTTTTAGTTTCCTTCCTCTTTAAACACATTTTGTTAAACAAGTGTTTAGAAATTCTCAAACAATCGTGGATAGAATGTTTTAGAGGCTAACGCCTTATCTGCTTATCATGGCTGTTGAACGAAATTTGATGGTTAAATATTTTTAGAAACTTCATTATAAGCATCTTCTTCTCTATATTGCTTTGAAAAATATTTGTCCTTTCTTAAGATATAAATGATCAAAGTTTTGGACTTCCGGTCCCTTAAAACCCTAATTTCGTAACATTTGATAATTTGTTTTTATAACTAATGGTTTAAAAACTGTACGATAGAAATGTTTGCTTCTATAATATATCATTTAGTCAAGTGCTTTAGAAGAAAGACTTTTGAACCTATTTTGGTAAAAATTAGGGGAAACATCCCTTTTTTCATATCAAATGAATGGTCTTGTAATATTAAACACATTTTGTTCACCAAGCGTTTAAAAATTTGTAACCGTTCTTGTGCTAAATGGGAAAGAACGTTTAAGGGACTGACCCCTTTTTTCCTCTTAGCGGGGCCATTAAACGAAATTTTGATGGTTGAATATTTATAGGAACATCTTTCTTAGCATCTTCTTTTTTATATTGCTTTAAAAATGTGTTCTTTTTTAGATATAAATGATCAAAGGTTAAATTTGGACTTCCGGTCCCTTAAAACTTCCTAATTACGTAATGTATGAGATTTCTTTTTTTTTTTTTTAATTTGTACGATAAACATAATTGCTTCTATAACACATTACATAATATTTCTCAGTAAAGTGCAATAGAAAAAATACTTTAAAGCCATTTAAGCCCCTTATATGAGGAGCCAGCTCCTATTTCGTTATCAACCAAAAGATTTATACAAAATGAACTATATTTGCTCAATATTTTTAAACAAAATATTTTCGATAAAAAAGTACAAAACCTCGAAAATGATGTCTTTTTTTAAATATCAATGTTCAGGTCTAGGCGAGCTTCAACGCGCTTTTTAAGCAATACAAAAATGAATGCCTAAAGACACAACCTCATTCTTTTGTCTACAATCCCTGAACGTTTTAATCGTAAAGGAGAAGCTTACAGGACAAGCCGACCGTTTGAAAATCGCTAAATATCTCAAAAATAGCAATGGCGTCATAAAAATAAAAATATAGATTTAAAAATCAGATTAGTAGCTATTTTATCTGAAAGTTTAATGAAAATCGGACTAGTTAATTTTAGAAATTGCGTGCACAAAATTTGTCAACAAAAATAATAATAAGTAAATCAAAGCTCGTTGCAAAACAACGAGAGGGTCTTGCGTTGATACTAAAGTAAGAGTTGGAAGTTCTTGCTGGAGGCTGGATTCTGAAAGTTATAGCTATAAGACAAGCAAGAGAAAACAATCGGAATAAATCTTTGTATGACTTTACAAAATACGAATTATTTTAAGAACGAATTAACAAAAAATCAAACAATTCCATGAACGAGTTAACCAAAAAGGCCGAATGAGTTCAAGTTCTACCAGGGACGTATATACTAGTATAGTATATACGTCCCTGGTTCTACTTGACGATAACAAGAAGAAATTTTTCTTTTATATTTGATAACAAATTTTTGTAAAGGGTTATAATAAAAAGACCAACCCTTTTGGCCCCTTATTTATCCATTTTTCTCCATAGGAAATGAAAGGTCGTATTTTGTTTAAGGTAGTCCTATACTCGGCACTAAATGGGCTCAATCATTTAAAGCTTGGCTTTAAATGATAAATATACATTCTGGCAATACATATACAAAAGAAAATATGTATGTTTACATGCTAGTTTGTTTGTTATCACCTCTCAGACGGGTGTACCCCCTTGCGAAAATTATTGACAATTATGAAATATGCCAGACGTCCGTTTTTCCTAAAAATAATTACCAATTTTGGGAAAATTAGAACTGAACATACAAAATAGAGTATGAATATTTATTTAAGCCATATCTCATCAACAATTTTGCGCAAATTTTTGTAAGTAAGTACGCTTTATGGACCTGATGTATCAAAATAGAATACAAAAAATGCAATGCTAGTATCGCGTTTGGTAATTTTTTTTACTATTTTATGGACTCAAACTTAAATTCATGGTGTTTATTCTATAGATTGACATCTTAGAAAAAAGATTTGGTAAAATAAATTATATGTTGACGGATTATTTTTCACGCTATAAGCTCTAAACCAAGTAGACCCTGACGAAAAAATCCGTAAAAATCATATTTTGCTACAGTTTTCTGCCTGGATTTGTCAACAAAGTTAGATATCAATTAAACATTAATTAATTGAAGATTGATTAAATTCGAAATAGCTTCTGTCTCTAAATTTAAATCGGTTTTAGGAAAAGAAAAAGAAAAATTCGGGGGGGGGGGGGTCAAAACAAAGAAGATATAAGCATACCTGAGATCCTGGTTAATCAGAAACTTCGTTTTTCATTTTATTTTAACAGAATCGAGTTTCTCAACATTAATCATTTCTATCTCATAGAATACATATATTACCGTTCTAATTGCTTATTATTGCCATTGTTTACAACAGCAATGTAGAGCAAAATCAATACCGGGTATTAAAAACGCTTTGTAAAAGTCGAACCAATATTGTAAAATCCGTATTATGACGTAGTGCGATACTCGGACTACTTTAACAGGCGTTCAGGAATTGTTAACCGTTCTAAAAATAGCTGAACAAATGTTGTATTATAGACCCACCACGTAAGTCCGTACCGGGTCATAAACCACATATTTTAATTAAAGCTGAAGCGCCGCGATTCAAATAGCCAGTTAGAATATTTAATACCGCTTACAGTTCTAAAATCGGGGGTTACTCTAAAGGTTCGCTATGCGTGACTGCTTTTAGTCGAGTGTGGTCGAGATGTTAACATCTCGGGGAGTGCGTATCAAAAGTAAAGTCGATGAAATTCCGAACTGAATAACAAAAAAGAAACAAGTGCCACTCTTATCCACAAAATAACATGAATTTCGTGCAGACAAAGGTTATATAAAGAGATACGCTGGCCATTTATCCTTCTTTCGAACACGGTCGCGTTCACTGGTAGACAAATTTATAGAAGAAGGTACATTGCGTGGATTCCTGGCGATACAGAAGATAGCGAGTATAGTTGTAGCACCCGAATACGATACAAAGTAAGTATGAAGTGTTTCCGACACTATTACCAAACAATTTCCACATTTTTATTAGTTTATAAAAACAACCTCGTCTTGCAGCCATTATCCATGCTCGGAACACTGCGCAAAACCGGTATTCTGAAACCGAAAGTTCGATTTGGGGAGAAGTAATTTATAAGCAGGGAATTTTCTTTGAAGTCCCAAACGCAGAAAGATAAGTTACATATAGCTGTTTCATGTATTGTTAGCGCGACATCTAATGCACATTCAATAAAATAACATGTTTTCTTATTATTTGGTTTTTAAAATGATATAAGATGCATGTCATCCCATCTCAATTTACGCGATTCACATGTAAATTGTAATGTTACCCATATGATATCTCTCATGTTTTGCGCAGTGCATTCATTGCAGTGGTGACTATGCATTTCAAATAGGCTATATAACTGAATGATGTTACTTATAATGTGAGCTTTGATTAACTATGTATACTAATTCTATATGATATTTACGATCACGAAGCATACTTTTAAAACTATACTGGCCTTGGACCAGTCCTTCCCCTATAGTCGCATGTAGGAGAAGGAGATCAAACTGACCTTATATCATTTGGCTACATGTATTAGTTCACACCAGCACGTTATTTTATGAGGAATAGTTGTGTTACAATGCACTGGTGAGAAATGGTTGTATAATTAGCCTATGCCAGTATATTTATAATGACTTTTATCTAGATATCATATCCGCAATTAAGTAATTTTTGAAGGTTTTTCATCTTTTAAACATGGAAGACCAACTTGTAGAGACTATATATGGAGATAGATGAAGATAATTATAGCTCAGAGGTATATATTATAAAAATTAAAGCTGCTTGGTCCGATTTTATATCGGATTTTTTGAACGCTTTTAAACGATATGGTTATGCTACGTATGTGCATAATAAAAGATAATCCAGTAGTTTTCCCAGTCAATTAAACCATATTTTAATGAGAAAAAAAATGATGCACAAAATTATATTCAAAACGAAGGACTTAGAGGTACCGCAATATTTCGCCTCGTATCAAAATCACCCCCCTCCCCCCAATGTCGAGGCGGCTATGATTGTATTACGACATAGACATTGCTATATATATATTAGGTTTTAATGTTTTGGCAAATCAAAATAAAAATGTGTACATTTTGTCCACTAATGTTTATAAAGTTTGCTTTGTTTTCAGTTGATGCATAACATGCGGGTTGAATAAACCCAACTATTAGGGGGACGAAACCAAACAGTTCCCTTTTCTAAACATTCACATGATGCAGTTTGGTTTGTTTTTGTGTTTGCCCATAACAAAATTATTTTATTTACTTTGGATATTTCTAACTTTGAAAGGAGACCACTTCTGCTAGTGTAAATAGGCGAAAGTCTATAACTTTCTAAGATAATTGGATAATATATCGAAAATTATTTGATACTGCAAGAGCGAAAAAATCAGTCCATGCAGCTTTAACTGAAGATGGTTAGTGCCAAAAGTCATTTAACAATGTATTTATAACTGCATGTAAATAACAGATTAATTGAATATCTCTGTATTTTTTAAATTATGATGCGCGTTTGCAGAGTGCGATGGTTAGACAAGTACCATTGCACACACCAGAAGGCTCAATGGGTATATCACATGACTAGTAGTAGATTCAGGATCCCAGGTTCTAGTTATAGTCTCGTATGTCATTATATTTCCATCTTACTGTTAAAGTTTTCATTACAAATTTAGAAGTACAAAAAGGCAAATTTACATGTGATACTTAGAGTCTAAAAAGACTTTATTGTGCTTGATGCTGCTTATGTTTTATGAATGTGTCTGTTCCTCTCATAAGGAATATACCCTCTTTATTAAAAAATAAAATAAAACTTAGTACATGTACTAATCTCAGGATGCCTGATTAGGTTTTTAGTTGCTTCATTGAAATTGATAAAATTTTGACAATATAGTAAACCAGTATAAGATCTTTGTAATAAAATTAATTTTTGTGCAACAGGTTATTTTGAGATGTTGTTATGTAACATTTACATGTATATTCCTTCTAGGATGACAATGAAGTCAATGAATTGATCAGAGAGATCTTTGATGATGAGGAATTATTGGAAGAGGAGCAAAAGGAGGAGGAGGAGTATGAAGATGGAAATGAAATGTGGAATGAGACACGGTATAAACTACTAATATGTATTAATGTACAACTATAGATGATGTAACCACCTGGACTTAGCATTCAAATGTACTTCTGAATCATATTTGTTTGCATATACAATGTATAATATTTATTTTGCTACAATGTATACTATAATGACCATAAATAAACCCATTATAACATGATTCAGTAAGTTTTGTATTAGTGCATGTTTTTTTTTAAAATATCATAAGTTACATATAATTACATGTATGTAAAATTTTATCAATATTTCTAGAGAAAACTATGAAGATGAATACTCTCTTCTGAGAGAGAGAGGAGATTTGTTGTTGGTGAGGGTGCTCTTGTGAGTCTCATCAAG
Organism: Magallana angulata; assembly: GCF_025612915.1. Taxonomy (NCBI): domain Eukaryota; kingdom Metazoa; phylum Mollusca; class Bivalvia; order Ostreida; family Ostreidae; genus Magallana; species Magallana angulata. Next base: position 36,208,635 of record NC_069118.1, on the reverse strand, counting down.
AGGACAACATGTGAGCAGTGTGGGGAGCCCATAGACCGGCCCGTCAACAGTTGTTGAAGGAGAAAAGATACCAGCAGGAGTGAAGTACAAATTCCTTTGCTGTGTAAGATTACATGATACTCCTTACTGATAAAATTCTAATATTTGTTGAGCACATTAACTGAATTAAGTTGTACCCATTTCTTTGATGCTGTTTGCACTGATACAAAATGTATCAATGCATGATTATATAAAGTTGTTGTACACAACACTTTCTTTATATAAAATTTAACAAAACTACCGGTAATATGGTATTGAACTATTTCTTTCTAATTAGTAAGAAGTCAACAGAACATATTTCATGTGATGCTTGAAATACAGTGTATTTTTATGTGACTTGAAAGTATATTTTTTCGTGGTTTGAGGGTTTTGATGACTAATTTTTTACTCTATGAATAAATTTATATTCGGACACCACATGTACATGTTTATCCTTATGTATATTATTTTTTAGAATGGCCATCCAGGAAAATGGATTTCCACACCATTTTATGGAGGCGGAGCTTCATAAGTATTTTACTACAACTCATGGTGCATTTCACAGGTAGGAAGCTAATTAATGTTATTATGTATATGTTCTTGATTGTGTTTTAAAATGAAGATATATATTTTGACATTGATTTCATTTTAGATTTGTATTAGAAAACTTTTGAGGAAAAAGGGTCTAATAACCATTATTTACCATTACAATTTCTAACTGCCTAATGGATGTGTTTATTACCTAATTTGCAGATGCACACATCAGACAGGCCATTATATACAGTTGTTTACTTATGATAACTTCAAATCTATTCAAAAACTTTGTCATCATTTATTGAAAGCTTTGAAGCTGAGTGTCACAATTATGTTCCAACCATACTCCCATACTTTTGGTTGAGTTCTAGTATCTAAATTTTGTTTTGTAATGTATTTCCATACTTTTGAGTTATTTATATATTTTTGCTTGCATGAGTGGTCACTGGGTGTAGTAATACTACTGGAGAAAACCTGTTTAACAGGTATTATTTATATTTAAATAAACTTGCTTAGTGGTTTGAAGAGTGAGGTTAGATGTATTCTGGGAGACACGCTGTGTGGACGTGTCTGTACTCTTGGTGAGATATCTTGGGCGTTTCCCATGCTGTGTGATCTTGGGAACGGCATCCCTGTGTGGGCTTATTTGTGTGAGAGAGATACAACCCAGTAAGTGTTACATTATTTCTATTTTTATGGTTGATATTAATTCTGCATTGTGAGTAGAGTTAGACTACAGGTATGTGAAATTGTAATTTAAATAGCTGTTATGTCGAATGCCATCTAGTCCATCCGATAGAACTGATGTCAACAACCTCCTAATTATTGTATACTTGTAAATAAATCGTGTTTGTTTTGTAAATTTTGTTTTGTTTGACTTACAAGGACCATCCTTTTACCAGATTGGTGAAATGTGTTAAGAACCTAGTATACAATTTGAATGCAATTGTGACATTTTGGTGGCAGCGGTGGGATGGTCTTTGTTTGGTCATTTTTTTTGGTACTATTTGTGTGAACTACTCGCATATTTTTCCACTGTAATATGTTTTAGTACCTGTGCTTACTTTTGAGGGTTTTTTTTTCTAATGTAGCAATTTTTTTTTAGAAAAACTCAAACATTTTTACATTGTATGTCTACATTTTTTCGCACGTTGAGCGGTTTGTTGCTCATTTTTTTCTTTTTGAACATGGAATTCATTGAGTTGGGTACTAGATTAGGATTGAAAGATGAAGATTTGAGAGAATTTGATAAAAATAAAGAGACAGAGAAATTTGAAAGAGATGAGAGAGCGGCAGAGAGAGAAGTTCGTAAGATAGAAAAAGAGATTGAGCTAGAAACAATAAAGAGAGAAACAGAGTAACAGAGACAGAAAAACTCAGAGATAGCTGCTGCAAGTGCTTCTGTATCAAGTCAGGCTAAACTTCCCAAACTACCAGTTTTTGAAGAAACTAATGACTGTATTGACTCCTATTTACAGAGATTCGAGAGATTTGCATTCAACGCAAAATGGGAAGAGTCCATCTGGGCCATCAATCTCAGTACATTGTTAAAAGGTAAAACTCTGGACGTTTATTCTAGATTACCTGCAGGTGAAGCTCTCAATTACAGATGTCTGAAGCAGGCGCTACTAAAGCGATTCCAACTGACAGAGGAAGGATATCACTCAAAGTTCCGTAATTCTAAACCAGAACAAGAGGTCATCAAAGGATCAGAGAACATTGGAGCAGATTTCCTGAGTCGGCATGTTGCAGAATAGATTAGTTTTAAGTGCATGAACTGTTTAACTTACGGCACATTTCATTTACGATAAAATGTTACAAAATTGTATTTTGTTCTTAGGAATGGAGGTATTGTCACAATTATGTTCCAACCATACTCCCATATATACTTTTGGTTGAGTTCTAGTATCTAAATTTTGTTTTGTAATGTATTTCCATACTTTTGAGTTATTTATATATTTTTGCTTGCATGAGTGGTCACTGGGTGTAGTAATACTACTGGAGAAAACCTGTTTAACAGGTATTATTTATTTTTAAATAAACTTGCTTAGTGGTTTGAAGAGTGAGGTTAGATGTATTCTGGGAGACACGCTGTGTGGACGTGTCTGTACTCTTGGTGAGATATCTTGGGCGTTTCCCATGCTGTTTGATCTTGGGAACGGCATCCCTGTGTGGGCTTATTTGTGTGAGAGAGATACAACCCAGTAAGTGTTACATTATTTCTATTTTTATGGTTGATATTAATTCTGCATTGTGAGTAGAGTTAGACTACAGGTATGTGAAATTGTAATTTAAATAGCTGTTATGTTACGGTAGCCCAGAATTGTAATATACTGCAGCGGTGTGTTTAATGAGTCAGTATATGTATCTAATTTCAAATAGGTGTATAAGAAAACTTATTATGCCACGTTGTTCGATATTTATATAGGTGACCACGGAGTGGGCACGTGCACGTGGTGGACCATGTTATATCCGTGGAAGGACTTATGGTGGGACAATTAATATCCAAACCAAAAACTTATGCTTTCCCAGTCCTACGGAACTTACCTTATGTGAGACGTCTTGTCGAATGCCATCTAGTCCATCCGATAGAACTGATGTCAACAACCTCCTAATTATTGTATATTTGTAAATAAATTGTGTTTGTTTTGTAAATTTTGTTTTGTTTGACTTACAAGGACCATCCTTTTACCAGATTGGTGAAATGTGTTTAGAACCTAGTATACAATTTGAATGCAATTGTGACACTGAGTGAGAGAGAATTTAATATGTTAATTCCTTATGATATTTGTCTTACATTTATTTACATTTATATTATATATTAATGATATTGTACACTGTTAGCCCATATGATATACATATATATACCATGTAGAATCCTCTGCCATTCTCCTGTTAATTGTGTGTATATTATACCTATGAGCCACATGGCTCCTTAATTTGGTCAATAAGGAATAAAGAATATGCACAGTGTCTGTCAGGGTGTCCTTGATTACTTTATGGATAATATCTGGAATTTTTCACAGTTCTTTGTGAATATTTATTAGGTGCTTCTTGGGAAAAATTTGCCCTAGGTGCCAAATTTATAAACCTTGTTGTTGGATCTTCCCGCCAATTTTACAAGATGCAACTTCAGTATTGGGTAAATATTAACTACCGGTATAATAAATTTACTTGAAAACAGATAAACAAAGGAATAATTTTTTTACATGCTTTTTACAGACTGCAATAGAGGAGAAGTTCCAGAAGCACATTTCAGATGTGTACAAGAAGTTGGGAGGTTTACCACTTAGTGTGGCTGTAGATGTACGATTTGACTCACCTGGTAAATATTTAAAATTGTAAATTACTAACATTTACAACAAAGGATGAAGCGCCAAACTCATATATGCCTGTTGTACCTTTTACTTTTTTTTTTAGAAACTATGTTTAATATTTTTGATCAGGTAAATTCCAAATTATAGAATTTTAAATCCAAAAACAAATGTTTCCATGATAATGCTTTCAGGATTTTGTGCAAGTAGATCAACTGCAGTATTTATGGATTCTAACACCAAAGCCATAATACACATGGAAGTGGGAGATTTCAGGGAAGTTGACAGGCACAGTTTCAAGATGGAAAGGCTTCTCATTGACAGAAGACTATAACAACTACTTACTATAACAACTACTTACTATAACAACTACTTACTTGTTATATGGGAAATCATTTTTGATGCTAGTAGAAACATAATTTCTTTGTTGAGTAAGTATACATCTCAGTACCGGTATTCTGTGTGACAAAAGGTTAATTTTATTAATAGAATTGCAAATACTTTATCTGTCTTATTCAATTATACATGCAACTTCAGTTACTTTATATTGCCTAGCTGTTGATAAAATGTCATGCATTATTTTCTTGAAAATTCTATTGACGTATTCAGGGAAATATTAGGAAAACCAGCAAATAATGTTAAAACATAAAATAACGTACATGTGTGTATGCAATCATTAAATCAAAAGAATGACTGCTACTCAACAATTTAGTTTCCTCAATCATTGAATAGCTTGCATGTGTCTTTAAAATTATTTTAAATGTTTTGACATTTACTCACTATATCTCTTATATATCCCAGTAAACAATATGACTCTACAATTTTCATTTTAGCCCCAAGGGTGATGTTAAACTTTAGGACTAATAATGAAATCATATGTGATTGACAATTGTGTCCTGGTATTCACATTTTCAGTAATCTCTATTTCTCTAAATAAAATTAATTGTAAAATCAGAACCTTACAAGCACCTGCAGCACAGCTTGGACATTTGGCATTTTAGGCCAAGATACTCACAACATCTCTTTCTGATATTGCCAAGAAACCAGGATGCAGAGGACTGTTGCAATGGATACGGCCTATTGTGAATCATTTTTGGTGGTGCTGCAGTACTTGTAAAGGCAGTGTCGAGCGTCTGTTGAAGAGATGGATGGGGATCCTGCACCATATCAACAATAAACATATGTGGGCAGGTGGACGGTAAATATGATTTAGAATTTTTATTGACTTATATCCTATACAGTACCAATTAGACCCAACCTAACACCATAGTAGACCCCAACTAAACCTTGGGTTTACTTTCGGAGTTTACTTTGGGTTTAAATTAGCTTGGGTTTGCTTTTTAGCTCACCGAGACGAAATCAGGGGGAGCTTTTGCTATACCCTCGGCGTCGGCGTCCGGACCTGGTTAAAGTTTTTGTTGCAGGTCCTTTATCTAAGCTATTACTTGTCCTATCTTCACCAAACTTGCAAGGATGATGCATCTGGACCTACTTATGGACTTGAAAGACTTGGATGCTGAATCTTAGTTCTAAATTTCAGATGCTGGAGGAGGTTAAGGTTGTTGGACCAGGTTAAAGTTTTTGTTGCAGGTGCCCTTTGATAGCAATATCTAAATTACTGCAGGTCCGTACTTCACCAAACTTGCATGGATGGTGTGTCTTATGATACTGATGCACCAGACAGGCTTGAGTGCTGAATCTGAGCTATAGGTTTCGGATGCTGGAGGAGGTTAAGGTTTTTGGAGCAGGTTAAAGTTTTATTTGCAGGTGCCATTTGATAGCAATATCTAAGTTACTGCTGGTCCGTACTTCACCTAACTGGCATTGATGGTGTGTCTTATAATACTGATGCACCAGGCAGGCTTGGATGCTGAATCTGAGCTATAGGTTACAGAGGCTGAAGGAGGTTAAGGTTTTTAGAGCTGGTTAAAGTTTTTGTTGCAGGTGCCCTTTGATGATTATATCTTAGTTACTACTTGTCCTAACTTCACCAGACTTCCATGGATGGTGCATCTAATGATACTGATGCACGAGACAGGCTTGAATGCTGAATCTGAGCCAAAGGTTTCGGATGCTGGAGGAGGTTAAGGTTTTTGGAGCTGGTTAAAGTTTTTGAAACAGGTGCCCTCTGATGATTATATCTTAGTTATTACTTGTCCTAACTACACCAGACTTCCATGGATGGTGTGTCTTATGATACTGATGCACCTGACGGGCTTGAATGCTGAGTCTGAGCCATAGGTTTCAGATGCTGGATATGGTTAAGTTTTTTGGAACAGGTCACATGTTTAATAGATAATAGTACTGTTTCAAACTTGCATAGTTGATTAAACTGTAATATGAATGAATCACAGAGGAAGCTTCAGATGCAGAGCTTGATCTCCATTATCAAGGATCCTAAAAAATATATCTTAGTTATTACAGGTCCTTACTTCACCAAACTTGAATGGATGGTGTGTGTCTTATGATACAGATGCACCTGACAGGCATGGATGTTGAATCTGAGCCATAGGTTGCGGATGCTGGAGCAGGTTAAGGTTTTAATTGCTAGTGCCCTCTGATGATGATATCTATTACTGGTCTGAACTTCACCAAACTTGCATGGGGATGCGTCTTATGTATACTGATGCACCTGACAGGCTTGAATGCTGAATCTGAGCCATAGGTTTCGGATGCTGGATGAGGTTTAGTTTTTTTGGAACAGGTCACATGTTTTATAGATGATATCTTGCATAGTTGATTTAACTATATTATAAATGAAACGCAGGGGTTGCTTCAGATGCAGAGCCTGATCTCCATTATCAAGGATGCTAAAGAAATCTCCTACCTCATTCAAACCTCGATAGATAGATGTGTTTGTTGATAAATGATATAACATGATTCCTATGATATAGTATTGTATGGTATGAAACAATATTGTTTAATATGATAAAATATAATATCATATGTAATATTATAAAAAGTTATATGATACGATATGATATTGTATCAATTTTTTTGATATTTTATGTTATGATATTGTAACATGATATCATTATGTATAGTATTGTATATTATGATACAATATTGTATAATATTATATTGTATTATTAATTTATTATTTTATCACATGATACTATTACATAAGATATTGCAAAATATATAAGTGTATCCTATGATACAATATTGTATAATATCGTATCATATGATATTGTATAATATGATATTGGTTTATAATATGATATATTATCACATCACATGAAATTGTATTGTATGATATTGTAAAATATATTATTGTATCATATTATACAATATGTATAATATAATGTTGTATTACATATTTTACTTTATCAAATAATATTGTATCATTTGATATGATACAATGTTGTATCAAATTATATTGTATCATATGATACAATATCATATTATGTTTCAAAAATGATACAGTATCATACAATATCATACTTTATTTTACAATATTATATGTTTCAATGTTATGATGTATTATGTGATATGATATTGTAATATAATACTATATAGATGATATACGATATTGTGTCAAAACAGAATCCATGAATATCCAAGATCATAAAGTATGATTTTCATTTAATATGATAAAGGTGGTCTCATAAAGGTGAAGTCTCATAAGGGTGATGTCTCGTCTCGGTGACCTTTGTAATCTGTGATTACCTATGTTTAAATATTTGTGTCCGCTCTGGGTTTACTCTTGGTCCACTGTAGGTTTAAGGTGGCTCTATACACCACTTTTTGATGACGCAGTACGCAAAAAAGTAAATCTGGAAACATGCGTTTCCGGTACTGGCTGATTTAAACTGAGGTGAATTGTATGGGAACCGCTATTTTGAAAAATTTGTTAAATGGATAGATTTAATTTTATAATTGGAAAATTCATTACTTACAAGTAATGTGGTATGTGACACCTCGCGTTGTGTGGTATTATTTATCGAAATAAACAATAAAATCAAGTATAAATTTTTAAAGAGTTTTTTTAGCATCATAGTTATGTTACACCGTAGCGCAGTGGGTTAGTGGGTTCACTACAAACCAGTAGGTCATGAGTTCGATTCCCGATGAGAACAATAAATTTTTTTAACTTTCCAAAAATTTCTAAAACGTATTTTTTGGTTGAATACCGTGAAAGAAAATTCTAAACAGGTGAAAATATTTCAATTATAATATACTTTAATGCAACTTAATATCGACACCTAACGGGGATGAGAGGGTTGCTTTGAATTTCTCTCAGGTTGGGATACATAAATCCTATTAGCCTAGTCAATGTTCCCCTTTATTTATTTGACTTAGTTTTGCACTAAAGCGAATATATTCACTTATACAGGGCAAAGTCTTTAATGAAATATGCATGTATTTATCATTCCAACATATTATATTTAGGAAATTTTCTTCAACTCAGAAATGAAAAGTCCCCAAGGTGTTTTGGCCTTGGGACTTGGGAACGATAACCCTTACGTGAGGAACTTTCATACCAAATAAAATTTAAAATATTTTTTGTGTTTATTTGCAATTGTTTTCATTCAATTTTTTATTTCACATTTATTAAAATACATTTTCTTATAACATCAAGCAACTTTTTCAGATGATTTGTCAACAGAGTAAGAAAATATGAAAAAATATGTTTTGGGGAAATACTAAAAAGATTTGCAATAATAACATTTTTGAATGTTAAGATGTGTTATATTTTTCGTTATGTGTCCGAAGGAAATATCCATCATATGACAAAATAATTTCTCTCAATTTGTTGATACCTGTCTTTTTAAAAAATATTTTACAAAAACACGAAAAAACACTAAAAAATTCTTTAAAAATACCTATAGTATCCCTATCGTCATTTTAATATTTGATAAGTATATGTTTTGTGGTCTTCTATTGAAAATTGGAATAAACTGTGGGTGTATAGAGCCACCTTAATCTGGTATATTGCTTTTGGGGTCCAATTTATGCACTGAAGTGTGAAGCAGATATGTCCTTTACCTTACTTGTCTTACCACCTGTATGCCCCACCCCTTGTACATTCTAAATACACATATAGCATCCGCTTTCTGGGGTCTATTTCTTATCGGGGTTTACTCTCTGTGACCACTCTGAGTTTACTTTGGGTTTACTCAGCGTTAATTCTTGTCTGCTCTAGTAAACTCCGAGTACACCCAGAGTAAACCCCAAAAGTAAACCCAGGGTTTAGTTGGGGTTTACTTTCTTTTAGGTTGGGTCTGATTGGTTGTTTTTTCTTTCATAAGCAACATACAATTAATTCTTTTTTCTGGCACCATTTCATTCAGTAAAAGATTGGAAACATTGACAAAAGAAACTGGCACTTAGTTTACAATTTAATCACTTTAGTTGTCGACATTCCGAGGAACATGAAGCCGAATGCAGCAATTGGCTGTAGATCTAGAGGGACTCGGTGGTTTTCAAGAATCTACGGTTAGTTCATTTGTTTTTTCAACATTCAAAAGTAAATACTTTTATGTGCATATTGAATCAGTCCACTTTCATGTACCGGTAAGTCTACATAACTTTGCTTCTTATTCCATGCTGTAAAGGTTTATGCATATATATCATTGTGTTTATTATACCCCCGCTCCGAAGTAGAAGGGGGTATGCTGTTTTACCCTTGTGTGTCTGTCCTTCTGTCTGTTCGTCTGTAACAACAATTTCTGTCGCATTTTTCTCAGCAACTATTTATCGCAAATGCTTGAAATTTTAACACACTATTTGTCTAGGCATGCCATATCGTTGGATGTATATTTGTACCAATCAAACGTCAACTTCCTGTTAAATGACGACTTTGTTTATTTTTAGCCAAAATTTTCAAACAAATTTTCATCAAAGATTTCTCAGCAACTTTTTATCGCAGATGCTTGAAAATTTAACACACTATTTGTAAAGGCATGCCATATTGTGGGATATGTTTTTGTACCGATCGAATGCCAACTTTCTGTTAAATGTCAACTTTGCTTATTTTGCATATTCACATTCGAGTGGGGGGTATCACTAGTGAGCATTGGCTCACAGGTATCTTGTTTGATCTGACTTACTAAATAAATTAATCTTTTTTTAGGATGTTAGTAACAAACAGAGATTGGTTTGGGAGCATGAAATTTTACACCAACTCTCAACAAACATGGGCTGTGGAAAATTTTTTAGCCATACACTTCTACATTACTGTCCAAAACAGAAATCCTATGGCTATGACGCCTATCATAATAGGAACATGCTGGCTGTAATGGACCACAACAACCACCTTGGAAGGATGCCATTGGTTGGACAGGATGGACAAGTGTAAGCTAAAGGCCAGGTATCCAGGAGGACCAAACAGTGGGTTGCATATGAGGAGGAAGCACCAAACAAAAGATTTTAAATATATACCAGGTTAGAAACATCAAAAATTTGTGATGATAAAATTGTTTAATAAAAACCTGTATTTGTTTAAATGTTAAATCTTTATTATGGCAATACTTATGTTGAGCTGTCAATCAAAATACCATTAATTAATTTTAGACACACCATAATTAGTCAGATTTTCTCATAGCTTTTAAATTTTTGATTGCATGTCATTAGAAATTCTTTCACATTAGATCATTCGTTTATAGTAAAACATATGGCATGGGTCTTCTCTATGTGATTTTCAGAACTACAACATTTATGTGAATATGCTTTTATCTTGAGGAACATCATATGCAGAGTCATGAACATGCATATACTTTATATATCCAAGTACACTATACTGTACAAATTTAAATTTTCTGAAATACATGTATTTATCACAAGGTATAATTTTTCAGAACTGATGGCTGCTTGCATGAGAGCAACATATGGCATTTCTGAAACCAAATTCAGAAAGAGCAGAAATTCGCTTTCTTTAGATACAATTGCCAAGAATCTTTCTGGGGAAACAAATCCAGGATCACGAATTCTTTTAGCTAAGATGCAGAGCAGAAAAAAGAAAGGTGAGAATAAATGAATTCATTCAATTTTATTCAGAGTCATCAGAATTAGCAGAATGATAACATCTGTCTCAGTAAAACGTCTTCTCACAGCAACACAAACACAGGCAGGAACTGGTATTCGCCTTCCAGCTCCCAGCCGCCCATGTTGCCACAGGACAAAGTTTCTGAATGTCGACAGTTGAAAACTAGGATCTTGGTTGGTCCGAAAAACTCCAATTCAAAATGTTAGCAACCTCCAATACATCATGCCTAAAGCACAAATTTCTGAATTCGGGTTTTGAGGTGATGCATGGAAATTGCCTACAACAGATGTTCATGCGGGGATCATAAAAACTTTGACATACCCCACATGAACACCATTGCACATTTGAATTAGAGTTTTTATTCCTTCCACTATCCTCCATCTGCCTCATTAGAAAAGGTCTTACGAAATCTGGCTCAGCAGCAGTCATGTTTTTTTTTATTCTTTGCCGCAGTTCATCAACAGGCATACTGTCAACAGCATTCTATAAAAAAAGAAAAGAAAAAAGTGTAGATATAAAAAAAATATCCAAATTTAGTTTTATGTGTATCATGTGAAAAAAAATCAGTGAAATACATTTCATACCATCAATGAAACACTAAGCTCTTGGTCATTGCTGTTTTCAGGGCCAGCCGCCAAAGAAAGCTGTTGATTCTGGCTGACTCCATTGTTGGACACATTACGGCTGCTGCTCGAAGCATATGGATGGTAGCGATGCTACAAAATACAACAAGATATTATTCCCTATCTATCTAGGAGGACCTCATTGTGGTAGGAGGGTGAACATCAGCAATTGGTGGCCAACACTCCTAGAATTTACATATACACGTACTTACTGTGCTCACTGGCCTAGTTTGGTAAAATTGAACTTGTACTGGCAGTTTGTGTTATTACAATTATTACAGGGTCTCCGCTTACAAACACAACTTTTACACTTTCCCCTGTTATCACAAGAACAGCATCTCTACAAAAAAGTTTTGTATATTGAATGTTTCAGATTTATTTTGTGTGATATTTATATATCTTTCATACTGATGTGTAATAAAAACAATACTTCTGTTTATGCATATATTTGGCCTTTGTCAACTATTGTAATTGTATTTGTGCCAATGAAATATTTGTATTTATGATTGTGCATCAGGTTTTGAATCGGTAGATATTAATTATAATCTATATTGAAATTTGGGATCAATCATTCATCAAATATTGCATATGAACACAACTACAGTTTTTATGATTATTTGAAGAGGTATTAGGCCTGTTATGTCAAAAACTGTAAATATTTTGACAGCAGTATACTCTTTGTATAAAAAAGTATTTTCTCATCATATTTCTGTGTGCCTCCCCCAGTCATTCTTGTAGAGACAGTACACCATTTTATTACATTAAAAAACTTGCCCAGTGTTTTAGTTATGTAAATTCTTGTTTGTAAGTATATTTTCAAATTAAATTCAATTCACATGCACCACAGCATAATTTTTATTTCTTTTTTTTGGGGGGGGGGGGGGGGAGGGGGGTGTCTGGAACCCCCTCCTTTAAGGTCCCCGCATGAATATATTTTTGTGATAAAGTGGTGGGATTTCTATGGAAATTGTTTACTTTATGTATTTCTGTACATTTTATCTCATAAGAGTTCAAAGTCTCTAAAAACGATTTTTGCGGGGGAAATATGATCCGCCCGTTTGTTATGATCTTATACCACTTTCATTTTGAAGAAATAATTACTGCTTCCTGATCCGAATTCTACAAACGCTTGAAATCTGCAAACGTCTCATGGACTAAGATGTTTTGATTTCATGGCTGCTCGAGTCAGAACGTGGCACCTGCGTATTATTATAACTGTAGGAACATGGATTTTATCAAAAGTGTTGTGCATTGAAGTGATTTGCTTACTTGTGCACTAGTTGATGATGCCATGTCTTTTCCTGGTCACTCAATTCTTCGTAAATTCTAAATCTTCCGTTACTCGGGTGTGAATCGTACTGGATCGACTCATATATATTCGGGTGCTCGATACGTATTCGCGTGACCACGCAGCTCTATTTTGGAAAGCAAATGCATTGAGGCATGACCATACACATAGCGTATATACCGATTCTAGACATTTACTTTGGTATCTAAACCAGCCGTTTAAATCGCGGCGCTTCAGCTTTTTAAGGTAGCATATTGTTAAGAGCATTACTCTTACCAACTTTTGTTCTACATTGCTTTTAAAAATATTTATTCTTTTATCTAATATGAATGATCAAAGTTTTGCACTTCTGGCCACATGAATTTCCTAATTACGTATGGTTTTTCTAATTTTTCCAATTTCCAACAGTTGAAATTATTGTTCAGTAAAGATTTATTATAAAAAGATTGTAGAGCCCTTTTGGTCCCTTATTTGAGGGATACGCTCCTTTTTCTTGAAATCAAATAAAATATCTGGTAAATATAAACATATTTTGTTCAACAAGTGTTCAAAAATTATTGACCGTTCTAAAAATATCTAACAACTGTGATTTAATTTAACGAGGCCTGGTCTAATTTGTTCTGCCCTAGATTTTTGGATGAAACTTTTTACATAAATTTCTACTGATATAATTATTTTTTTAAGATCAAAAAATAAGACATTTACCACACCGTTTGTTTAGGGGGTCATCTCAAAGTTTGTTAATCTTTAACATAGGACCCTATGGGATTTTGCTTGAAATGTATCAATTTTGTATATTTTTTGCATTTTTTCAAAACTTCTGCCCTAGGGATTTTTTTTCTGTTCTACATATTAAAGTTATTGCTAAAAGGCATCAAATGGTCAAATAAAAAAAACCTTTTACCTCCTGGTTTGTTCCAAAAAATTGATTTTTGTATGCCCAATTTCCCAGATTCGTCAGATAATGGCTATTTTTTATTTGACAAAGGCGGAAAAGGTGATCTATATAGTATTATTAAAACATTCAGACATATTTAAGTAATAAAAAATATATAACATCACATATTAAGGGTCATTAATATAAAATACATGGTTACTGTCTTGAAATATATGAATTAAACTATATTTAGGCGGGTTAAGAAAACGTGACAGAGGGCTAGGCTTGCTGAACCCTCTTCTCGTTTTCGACCAGAGCCCAAATATAGCTTATTCTTCGAGACATTTATGTTTATTCCACAATATAACATTATTTTTACGCATCAAACGAGATATTTTCAACAATTTTCGCTGAATATCTGCAGTTCAAACTATCACGCCATGGCGTCAAACAAGCAAAAAGATGACGTCACAATACAAATGAAACGCTGCGCGAAAGCGTGCGTACTCGTTCTGTACTCGGCCTCGTTAAGGGCCGACCCTAAAACTCCTTACCGGGACCACCAACAATTTTTTAAAGGTAGCATATTGTTAGAAACATTATTCTGTTCTACAATGCTTTTAAAAATATTTCTCCTTTTTTAGATATAAATTGATCAAAGTTTTGGACTTAGGGTCCCTAATTGAAACCCCCAATTACATAACATATTATTTACTGTAAACAAGGTTATTTTCGCCTCGTGTAATTTTCGCCCTTTAATACTTGCAAACAGTTTCGCCCAATATTGAATTCGCCCAGACACAGTTGTGTTTAAAAAAAGATAGTTTGAGACATTGGAAATCGCCCATTCTTAGATTCGCCCACTGACAACAATGACGAAAGAGGCGAAAGTAAAACGGGGGCGAATAATTCCCTGTAAACAGTAACTATTGTATTGTATATTAATATTTTGTACAATGAATATTTTTGTTTTGTTTCCAAAAGAAGACCCTCTTGTTATTCTACGGTTTCTTTTTCTTTATTTAGCCCCCCTTCGAAGAAGGGAGGGCATATTCCTTTACTCATGTCCGTCGGTGTGTCGGTTCAGATCGGTCCACCAATAGTTTTCATTGATTTTTTTTCACAGAGGTTGCACGTATTGAAATCAAATTTGCTATACAAATTTATCATATTAATATCTAAGGTCAAGTTTAATTTTGGGTTAGATCGAGGAATTTATCGGGTGTATTGTTTTGAGGTGATGATCCTTTAATGACCGTAATTAAATCCTTGCTGGTCAGTATGTCTCCAATTTGGACATTATGTTCCCGATTTGTACACAAATATCCTGAGGGGGTAAAGTTTGATATAAACTAAACAATTACGTACATCATTCGGCTAATCGAAGTCAATTAGCCCTTTGATCGGCTCAGATAGATGACAGTAATTGGTCACGATACAGTGACCCTCCCACTAGTAAATATCTGTCGCAACCTTGATTGACACTGATTAAGGGCGGGTTCTTGACTGACCAGCTTGACCCCATCTTGGAGCATCATAGTAACAAGGAGGTGGCGCCCTCTTAATGGGCTTTCAGTTCAGTTCAGTTCAGTTTATTTTCACTCAACACCATATAATGGTACAAGAGGTACATAAGAAGAACAAACATATTTACATATATACAATATAGTTGTAAAGTTCAAGAAAGTAAGTGGGGTGAACGAACAATATGATTAATTTTTGAAATAAAGAAACACAGTTTTCTTAATGTGATATAATCGACTGAAGACATGATTTCATAAAACTTTTTAGTGTTAGGAGAAGAACAGTAATATGTATCTAAAAACTGACTTCGTAATTTACTTAATGCCTTGCATTCTAATATAACATGAAATTCATCACCAATTTTGTTACAATTACACAAATTACAATAACGTTCACTTCTTTCAACAATACTCCACCTTCCTATTTCAACCGGAAGATGATGATTTGTAGTTCTAAACTTAACTAATATTTTTCTTAATTTACTGGGTAACAAGAGTAAGTAGCGTTCACATTCAAAATTTGTTTTATAAATTCTATATATAACACCCTTAGTCGATTCCTGAATATCGTTATGCCATTTTTGTAAAAATTGATCTCTTAACCTTTGGTTAATAGTTGTCTTAATCCAACTGGAGTTATAATGGTACGATTCATGATCACACCATAAATTTGAAAGCCCACATTTATCTAAAACATTTTTTTAAAGAGCATAGCCATGGATTTAATATTTGTCCCTTATCAAAAAGAATACGTACATACATATATATGATTTTGCTTAACTTGTTTTCACTGCTATTGATTATGTTGGCCCAGAATGAAATCATTCTAGTAAAAATGGTTATATACAGAGGAAATCGTCCAGTTTCACCATATACCATGTAACTAGGTGTACAACTTTTCAGATTAAGTATATGTTTCAAATATTTTAAATGGACACGTTCAATAATCTCAATATTTTCATAACCCCAAACTTCGCATGCATACAATAAAACTGGTACAACAATTTTATCAAATAAATCTAATTGACACTCAATAGGTAAATTAAAAGTTCTTATCTTTCTTATAACTCCATACATTGATTTCTGTGCTTGCTCACATAGCCGTTTTTTTGCTTTGAAAAATGAACCTGTTCTTGAGAAAATTACACCGAGATAATTAAATTCCTTAACTATTTCAATAGGTAAACCATTATATGAAAAGACATATTTGGGTTGACGACCTTTAGAAAATACAACAATTTTTGTTTTACAAATATTAACAGTAAGTTTCCACGTATCACAGTATCTATAGAATTCATTAAGGGCAAACTGTAATTCGTTTGCAGACTCAGCTAAAATAACAGTATCGTCTGCATAAAACAGGATAAACATTTTTAAATATAAAAATAGTTCCTTTTCAATTCCCTCAGTAATTGTAGACAGTCCAGTTATGTTTTTATCTAACAAATAATCTTCTAGATCATTTATATACAAGGAAAACAAGAATGGAGATAAACTTTCTCCTTGTCGTACACCGACATTAGAAGTAAAAAGATCAGATGAAAAACCATTAATACATATTTTTGATTTTATACCTTTGTACATGTTTTTTATGTATGTAAAACATTTACCATTTATTCCACTTTTAAGAAGTTTGTACCAGAGCCCATCCCTCCATACTGTATCAAAAGCTTGTTTGAAATCTACAAATGCACAGAATAATTTCTTTTTACTGTTGATCAGTGTGTGTGTTAAAAACTGCAGAACTAGAATATTGTCAAGTGTGGAAAACCCTTTCCTAAATCCAGCCTGACTTTCTTTAATAAGTGAAATATCATCTGCAAAATGTTCAAATCGTGTTCCTAAAATATTAGTAAATACTTTCCCTAAGCAACTTAATAAAGTGATTGGTCTATAATTTTCTGGATTAGATGGGTCACCCTTATTTTTATATATTGGTCTAATAATGCCTATTAACCATTCCTCTGGGACAATACCAGTATCAAAAATAATGTTGAACAAGTTTTCATATATACAGTGGTAAAAAATTCGACATAGTAGTTTTAATGTGTTCGTTCATAACATTGTCATAGCCAGGGGCTTTGTTGTTTTTTAAACTATTAATTGAATTCACAATCTCTTCCCTAGTGATAGGGCTATTAAGTAATTCATTCACCGTATCCGATTGATCAATAATATTATCACATGTTTCAGCGCTTTCATTTTCATTCAATATTTTAAAAAAGTTATACAATGTATCAATATCCGCAGAACATTTTGTCTTATTTGAATTGTTAAGAATGTTCCAGTATTCTCTAGTATTCGACGCACGTAGATTCTGCAATTTATTTGATAAGTCCTTTCTGTATTTCTTTAGGATTCGTCCATAACTGTTTTATAATGTTTACTTGTTAACTTTAAGGTGGCCTTATTTTCTGTAGATTTATTGCGGCTGTGCATACGCTTCGCTAAATGAAATTTCTTCCTTGCTGTCTTACATTTGGAGTTAAACCATGGTTTATCCTTAGAATTTACAGGAGCACTATGTTTTTTCCCAAAAGATTGTTCTGCCGTTGTAATGAATAATTTACACAATTTTGTCATCACCGTTTTAATATTTTCCTCATTCACGGTATTTGATGTCTTTAAATGTAATAGTTCGTCAGTGATCCTTTCGACGGTGGAGTGATCTAACTTTTCACGGAAAACGTCTGCATTGTTTGCTGACCAAAGTTTCACAGTTGGTTGGTTTTTCGCAGGTAAAGAATTAACAATTGAAGCGGTGACATTTGTCTTGATAGAAAAAGATATAGGCTTATGTACATCAGAAAATAAATTACAAAAGTCTAGAACTTGAAAATTACATAGATACTGAAACAGCTCTAGACTACATAAAACATAATCTACGGTACTACTGTTTTTGCACGTGAGTGCACCAA
>NC_069118.1:35848763-35890052 GCF_025612915.1 Magallana angulata | reverse complement strand
AAATTAGCTTTCACATTTGTTAAACCCACCAATAATTTTATAATAAATAAACAATTTTCTACACTTTTGAAGAAAAATCGTTTCAAAAAGTACATCACACAGATTTATCTTCTTGTAGCAACTTCAGCATGCTCATGTATAAAAGCCATATTAAGAAGATAATCAACAAGACACAACTTAATAAACTGAAATTAAATTAAACTCAAGGGAAGCAAAGATGTCAATCATGATCAAATTCATATTCATCTGAACGGCTAAGCAGCACTATGTGTAATTGTGGGAGTTGTCTGCCCTTTAATGTAAATAGAATATTAAAATGCATGACATAATTTGTAATCAATTACAGAAATCAAAACAATTATAAGCTAGACCAAGGCAAAGATCAAATATACTTTGTTTGCATGAATTTCGATTTGAGTAAGCATGTTTCCTTAGGAAAAAAAAAACATACGGTATGCTCTATTTAAACATTTATCACTGCGGCTATATACAAATTCATTCTATCTTAATTTTTTTAGTTGAAAAACTTTATTGTTTGTTAGACTATAAAGAGCCCTAATAATGAAGCGATGTTTTCCAATAGGGCATTCTACACTAAAACTTTACTTCATTACACCCCTTTCCCTCCTCCATTACACGATGGATGGGTTTCCCAATTTCTTCAAAGATTCCGTTTCTATATGGTTCTAATTTTCCTGAAGTCAAGAATATTGATGTTTTTTACAAGTTTCTGGCATTGTCCTTATGATCCATAAGCTTTACATTTCTATGGTTGAGTGGAATTTTATATGAATGAAACTTAAACCACCAAAAATTCAATTGTAAAATACATACATTTTAAAAGCAAAGAAAGGTACACTGTAAACATGTAATTAGCAGGAATGACAATTGGCAGTACAATATTTGATTATTCAACAAGTTAGCCTAGATTTGCTTTGGTATGTTTTTTTGAACGTTTCTATTTATAATTTCATATACACACATAACATTTATAAATGTTATTGATACAGTGGAAGCTACTCTCCCCCCCCCCCCCCCCCCCCCCCAAAAAAAAAATGTGATGAACAGCCAAATATCATACATTTGCAGTACATTGTTTATGTATATAATATACACTGTACTAATATGACTATAAGAGAACAGATCTGTTTGAAATAGCAAGGTGATCTCATGCAGCACACATCTGTCCGACGGAACACAAAACACAAAGGCTCTAGAAGTTTATAATACATATATAGATACACGTTCTATCAAATTGTAAGAAAAGAGAAATAACAAAAAGATAATTACACGTCATACATACTGCTGCTGTTTCCCGTACAAGGAGGAAAAGAGAAGCAAGTCTACAAGTCATTACTAGACGGTGTTCAAATGGAATGGTCATTTTTTTTTTCTCTCTTTTTAAAAAATATTTTTACAAATATTTCATACGCTTTGCTCCAAACAAAAATACCAAAATCACTAATTCTTGATTTCCTATTATTCTGAATACAATTATCACAAATTGTTTTATCCATACAGAGCATATTTTCAAACTGATTTGTTTTGGTCATTTTCCTAAAAGTTATCTCCCTTGAAAATTATTACACACATTTGATATTAGACATCACTCCAAGAAAGGCAAAGAAATGGATCAGTGTTGTAGTAATATATGTATGGTACTAGTACATGTAGTAGCTACATGTAGGACAAAACAAAGATCTTCTATTGCTGGAAGAACACTGAAGAAATACTTTTCTTTAAGTAAATAGAAAAATTCAGAATTTGGTTAAAAAGCTTCACCTATAGTCAGGCGCTTGTTCCTTCCTCATTGATCGAAGCAGAGCAACCTACTTTTGAATGAAAACACTCAGAAGAGAGAATTGATAGAATATAATGTTGAAACCTTTCAACAGCTTGCATTGTTAATTTTAGTGCTCGGCTCCTTATATATATATACACAGGTATGAGTTGATTATAGTTACCTACATCTAAGCCTGACAGAGACCTAAAGGTACATGTGACCTGTTACCATGGTTATGATACAAACCCGTGACCTGACCTTCACCTTTAGCAGTACAGGAGTAAGCGGTAGGTAAGAGAGAGTGGCATCACTGGCAACCATTTCCTATAGCTTACTTTCCTGAAAACCTCAGGCACAGATATATGTTCTCGAAATACATAATTATATTACCACTATGTCCCTCAAATACTTACTGAAAATTCAATGAATTTAAATTTGAAACTTTTTTTTGGATAGATTAAACAGGAAAATGTTCATAAAAATGGCCAAAGTATTTAAATATGAGCATTGCTAAATGTCCTAACACAATTTTGGTAAAATATCAAAATCAAGGTACATGTATATTAAAATAAAGTCATGCATATAAAGGAAAAAGCAAAATACTTGATAAAGTACTTTTTAAAAAAGAAGAGAGATATTATTCCAAAAAAGTGCATTCTTTATAACATTGCAAATACAGAGGCAACAGTATATAAATGATTAAGATATTATGTATAGAGAGAGAGGAAATGGTTGCCAGGCATTCCTAAGCACTTGTGCTCTTCTGTTGACTAAACTCACCGCAAAACAGGCGACTAATAATCTCGCCTGAAGTTATGGTGATAAGACCTCGCGCCCCCGTGCCGGTCGTCAGGATATGAGTTGTGGGAGTGACTTACTTTGGACGCCGTCTTACTCCGCCCCCTTCCTCCACCCCCATCTTGTCGCCGCATGGTCCGCCTCTCCCGGTCAAACTCCAGATCCTCGAGGCGCTGCGTCAGTGTCAGTTTCTGCTGAATCGCCATACGCAGCAGCGAGTTCAGAGTTTTCTTCTCCTCCTCGGCACTGATCAACTGTCGCTGTTGCTCGTCGAGCTGAGTGACATACTCGTCGCACCGTTTGGCAAAAATGGCTCTCAGCGAGGCAAACGTAGCCGCGTCTTCCTTGAGTGCCTTGAGCTCATTTCTGAGTTTCATCATGGTTTCTGTAACAATGACCTTCTCGTTCTCGTACTTCTGTTTGAGATTGGCCAGAGCGATCTCG
Organism: Magallana angulata; assembly: GCF_025612915.1. Lineage (NCBI taxonomy): Eukaryota > Metazoa > Mollusca > Bivalvia > Ostreida > Ostreidae > Magallana > Magallana angulata. The sequence goes on along the minus strand of NC_069118.1, from coordinate 35,887,027 downwards.
GCAGTGGACTTGTTGGCTTTGAGCACGCTCCTGAGTGTGGCAATTTGTTCTCTCTTGGTGGACAACATGGCTTTGAGTTTAACAATTTGTTCTTGCAACTCCAAAACGTCCGAACTCTCCGAGTCGTCTCCACGCTGTCGGGACACCTCCATGAGATGTTCCACAGCTCGCTTGAGATATTTCACTTGATCCATGATTGTCTCTGACAGTTTGTAGCAGGAGATAGGATCTCCCTTACTTTCACTACTAGAAATGTCTTTCTTGGATTTTGATTTTTTAGATTTGGTCTTTGGTGAAGTCTCATCTGATTTTTCATCATCTTTCTCCTCTTCTTTCTCCTCACCATTCTCTTGCCGCGCCAGTTGTGACGATGCCTTGGCATGGTCCAACATGACTCGGCTTGGTGTTTCACCTGTGACTTCACACACGAGATGATAAAGCTGTGCAAGCTCCTCTGTAACCCTGACTAACTCGTCCTGAGTCGTGTTCAGACTGCCTTGAGCTTCTCCAGCAGCCAGGGTCATTGTCTTCAGATCTTTCTCCAAATCTTTGATCAGCTCTTCATATTGATTACACTTGCTCCTCAAATCATTGATTGCACTGTCAAACTCCTTGTTACCTTGCTTTGAACCACTATGACCTTTTTCCTGAAGTTTATTGATCTCGCTCTGTAAGTGGCTAATCTCAGACAGAGCTGTTGAGTATTTCTTCTCATTGGAGAACAAGTTCTTCTTCATCTCGAGCAGAGCCCTCTTTTCCGGATCGCTCTCCTTAGCAATAAGTTCTTCCAAAGATTCCTCCACTCCTGGAGATTCCGGGGAACTTATCACAGAGGAAATCTGGGCCTTCAATTGATCAGCCCGACTCTTCTGCTCGATGAGGTCCCTCTGTGTGTCCTCAATGAGTTTCTGAGCCTCCTCGAGGGCATTCTGAAGCTCCGACTTCTCGGACTCACTCTGCTCCAATAGCTGTTCCAACTTCTTCACCTCGTTCTCCTGGATCTCACTCAGAATGTCATTTACCTTACCCGGCCCAGGCTTGACAGGTGACTTTGTGTCGTCCTTCTTGAAATCTGCCTGTAACCTTCGCAGGGATGGATTTTCACTGTCGTCCTCCTCTGGGGCGACCCCGTTGTCTTGATGCATCGACCTGGGTAGCCCCTCTGTGAGACCCCCCAGCTGAGCGAGGTTACTCAAATTAAACATGGACTCCTGATTAAGCCTGGTGTCCAGTTCCTTTTTGAGGGCGTGTTTTTGCTCTCGCTCATGTTGGAGAGCTGCGATTGCTTCCTCGTAGTTTTTGTCCACAATTTTTTTTAAATTGACAGCATCATCCAGCTGTACATTTAGGTCGTCTGCCTCTTCTTGGAGTCGCTTTACTTCATGCTTCATAGCTGGAAGAAAAATTATTTGTGAAATTTTCATTGATTTCTATGTTGCAAGTAATTACTCAGCATTTGTAAACAGTAAGCTGAAGAAAACCAGTTTAATTTATACTGTCTCAAACATTTATAAATTCATCCAAATATATCAGTAATTCAAATGATCTCTTAAAACAGTAAATAATCTGCCTTGGTGTGATTGAAAAATTTTGAATAAATCTAATAAAATATTTTTAATCATCATCTTCATAATTTTACATCCAAACTTATGAAAGGTTAACATTTGACAAATAATGGTATTTTTTCCTGAAACCAGTTTCCTACCCTCGAACTCCACCTGGCTCTGCTTGAGTTGAGACACCTGCTTCTGGAGGTTGATGTTCTCGTCCTCGAGCTCGGCGTAGTCCACGAGATTCCTGTTCTCTCGGATCTTGTACTCGCGAATCTCGTTCTTGATCTGCCGCCTCTGTTCCTCCAGGCTGTCATTGTGCTGCTGACACTCCAGCAGTGCCGAGTTCAGGCGCTCGTTTTCAGATGAGAAGCGCTCGAGCGCCTGCTTGCAGGTCTTGAGTTCTGTCTCGTACTCGATGAGGGTGGACTTGTAACTTTCTTCCCGCGTGGCAGCTTCCTGTAGGACCGAGTCCTCATGGTGGATCCCGGACTTCTGCTGCTTCCGAAAAGTGTCCTGGTGTTTACTTAAGGCCTACAATAAAAGATAACATATTTATCAGTTAGCAGAAAAGAAAATTAATACAGATATCATCTCATGAAGTAACACAGTTGGTGAAAGCGAAAGATTTATCCTCCTTTTTCACCCCCATCACTACCAATCTAATTCTACAAGCAATGAAAAGTGAACAGAAAATATATGAACAGCCATTTGTTGATGATGGGACTTTAAGGTCACGACACAGTCTTAGACAGTTCATCGGATGGCTATAGCTAAGTTTGCTAATCTGTATACTTAATTTTAGTTTTCACCAAATGTAAACTGTGTACAGGGTTATTTTCGCCTCGTGTAATTTTTGCCCTTCTACAGTTGCAAACAGTTTTGCTCCATCTTGAATTTGCAAACACACAGTTATGTTAAAGATATATAGATTGAGATATTGGAATTCGCCTAGTCTTAAATTAGCCAGCTGAGAATGATGGTGAAAGAAGCGAAAATTAAATGGGGGCAAATATTTCCCTGTATACAGCATTTAAATCTTAAAGGAAGGTTGCACTTATAAGCCAAAGAACAAATAAGCAGATGATAATCAACAAATTGACCAATCTTTGATTGACAGGGAATAGAAAACTCCTATGACCCTCATGTATCAATTAAGTTTATAAATTCTGCAAAAAATTATCTGATTATAATAAACCCTTGTGATTATTGTCTAAAAATGTATGGCTCATATAGATTCAAGGTTAATATACAGATTTCCGAAAAATTACACAACTGTAAACAATATACTTTTTTTTCTTTCTAGAAAACTTGGCTACATTGCACTACAATGCATGTACATGTATTGAGTTGGTTGGACGTTTTTGTTCATATAACTTCCTGATATCACAATAGATCATTAACCTGGCTCCATTATTATCTCCTCCAACAGGAACCGTATGTTTTCACTTGGGAGGCCAGTGCAGTGTGTTTGAAGGAGATTCTCATCCTGATAGAAATCAGATAAACAAGTCACTGGTCTTATAATCCGTGATACAGCAGATCTCATTATGGGCAATACAGATTAAGATAGGGGGGTTAATTTGTGATGATGACAAAGATATTAATTACTAGTAGATCTTGTAAATAGGTACTGGTATACGTTGTATACAGGTCTTATTATCGGTGATACAGCAGATCTCATTATGGGCAATATAGATTAAGATAGGGGGGTTATTTTGTGATGATGACAAAGATATTAATTACTAGTAGATCTTGTAAATAGGTTTTCCAAACTGAGGAATCATATTTTTTTTGTGGGGGTCAATGTTCTTGGGTAGCCAAAATTTTTTTGGTTCATGGGGATGTAATTTCGTTGTGCTTGAAGTTCGTTTGGATATATTAGAAGGAATATCCTTTTTACAATATATCATATGTGTATTATGAAACTTTCATCTTCGTCTGCTTTATTCATAAATTCAATAATCTCATTTTTTGAAAGTTTCTTCTCGATCAATAGTAAGAGTCAATTCTTCCAAAAATATGGTGTCCAAGATAATACCATAAAAAAAATACATGTGAATACCTCAGAAACAATTTACAAATACTATACATTGTGTATAAATCTACACATTCAACGTCGAGCATATTTCAATCAACCTAATAGAAAACCCTCGCTTTGTACCAAGTGCCAGGATTCATTGATCACAACTACTACTCCATATCTATTTTCCTACTGCCCTTCTTCTTGCTAGCCAAAGATGACACCCTCCCCCCCTCTTTTGAACACACGGATTGGCACAGATCTATGTTCTTGTCTACCAAAGCTGCATCAAATCTGGAAAACTGATCCATAACATTACAACATAAAGACTTTGCTAATTCGAGATGTAGGAGATGAAGGCTACTCCTTTACAGTTGATTAACATGGCTATGGTTAATTACCCTTAATCCATTGCTGCAGCAATGTTTTGTCATATTGGTTGATATTTCCCTGATTCACTGTCTACGAGAGAGAGAGAGAGAGAGAGAGAGAGAGAGAGAGAGAGAGAGAGAGAGAGAGAGAGTTCACTGGGGAGTATACAGATTTTATCATCATCAGCCACATCAAAACAGATGCAGACTTCCCCACTCTCCATTCATCTCCCCTTTAACATGATCCCAATTTACCATGACAAAGGGAACAGTTGTCTGGTTCTGAAACAGCTGCTATAACAAGCCCTCTTACTGCACCAGTCACAGCCAATGAAGGTCAGATGCAAATGGGGCATGTTATGACCTCACATGACCTTAATGACCCCAACACTTTGTATACCAGGCCAAACAATGAAATATGATCAAATTTTGACACGAGTGCATCAGAAATGAACAAATAAATTACTATGCTTAATATCATAGATGTTTTAAATCATCAGATTATGTTTCATTGGGTGATACTTTTATTATAGCTCTGTCTCAGAACCACTAATACTTAAAATATTGCACTGAGATGATGCAAATAAATTCAACTTTACATATACAAATGCTATTCAAGTCTTCCATTATCAATAAAGATATGTTTATTCACAATATCATTTATACAATATCTATACTCATGTGCACATACAATTTAAATCTGTATTCATGAGAGCTGACATTACTACATATAAAACCCAAATTCCATCTTCATAAGCAACACTTGATATATGTATTGATTCCATAATGGTAGCTATGCTTTCTCTGAACTACAATATGCTACTATAGTTACCAGAAAAAAAATATCTTAGATTTCGCCCTGCTAGCTACCTGGCATGCAGGTATAATAACAGTTTAAGTGACCTGGAATCAATATCTCCAGATTAATATATATCAAAGGACAGATAGACATAATTTGTGTCTTTGGACTGGATATCAAAATCAGGATTTGACAGGAAACTTGCTAAGCCAAGTTGACAGTTTACCTGTCCTGTCGAATCACTCTGACACACCTGTATCTACCTGTGCCCTACCTTGTGTCAGACAGAAGGTATTTACTACCTGCTGAGCTTATTTTGTAACAGACAAATATTTTTTCCTTCATTTTTGAACCCAAAAGACTTTGGGTTCATTACATGTGAAATTACCTTAGATACAAATGTGAGGAAAATTAAACAGCCATAACATGAGGTTTTACCTGGGACAGGTAAATTACATACAGGTTACACCTCCCAGGTGAAATAATTAACAGTCCAGTTGGAATGAGTGGCAGAATAGAGTAATAATTGTTGATTTATTGTAAGATCAAAATGAGGGGAGCTATTTATCTGCCCATAAAGTATCACAAATTGTTTCTCTGAACAGAGTACCTTCCCCTTGTTTATATACATTTAACTGACTGTGGATGCAATAAAAAAGAGGACCAGACAAAATGCACGTATATTCATTTATCAAGTATGTGTTAATGAGGCCACAAATAATACTGAGGCCAGACATTTTCTGTTGTATTATGAAACATATTTAAACTTAGATCGTGAATGCAATAAAGGAGAGCTACACAAAATGCACATATATTTATTTAACATGTGTGCCTTTATGAGGTTCTAAAAACTGCCTAGTTCAAAACATTTTGCTGACTTTTCTTTTTTTACACATACCAAAGCTTAGTGCTTTCTAAAACTCCAGAATGACTATACAAACAAAAAGTATAAACACAGCTGCATAGCCTGGCCTTCTTTCCAATCTCTCTCTCTCTCTCTCTCTCTCTCTGACCACAGGGCAAAACATTTTGACTTTTTTCAAGATCTCTTCCATCTCACTCTTTCCTCAGGATTACAGTACAGTGGAGACACTTATAGGTAGTTTTTTTTCTGCACAGACATGTTACAAGGCTGACTGTGTTAGCAGTGAGCCCCCTGGCAGAACAGGACTTGTTTGACGAAGCTGCACACTGCAGGCCGCCAGTCCTTAATTAAGCGAGCATTACCTGATCATTGTAGCTTAATTTAATTACATCCATTGTACTGGTAAATAATCTCACACAATTTATACAGAAAATTTAACTTAATTCACACAATAGATTAATTTAATTAAATCTGGGTAAATATATACATTTATGATTATAAACCTACAAATAGTTTATGATATTCTTTATATTGTCAAATCTTTTTTTTGGGGGGGGGGGGGGGGTGGGGATCATAATGAACAGCTATCACATCATCCTGTTACCAAACAATGGATGTTTAACACAAACATGTATCAAATCTTTCAAATTAATATATTTTTTTTTTTCAATTCAATAAACATATAAACATCATACGGTAATGTACATGATGCATTAGACTCCTGATCTTGATATAAACTTACGACCCTACATTAATGTATCAAGTCCAACGTACAAAATCAATTTCTTCCCAAATCCAAATCAGCAACTGAAGATGAACAATAACAATTAATTCCTGAATGGAGAGTCTGAAGTTTCAAGTACATACATATTCTCAAAAATAGAGTTTACCATCTTCACAGTAATTATTTCTGCACAATCATTTTTCATTAATTTTGTGTCATACATTTAAGAAAAAAATTAAGACTGAATTCCTTCCTACATGTATCTGTTAATTGGACATATTTATAATAAAGATTTTTAAAATTTTAAAATCTACACAAAAAGGTATTTTTTGAATGTATATAGTGTCGCTATTATGTCCTTGTATTATTCAATGCTGAAACTTCAAATGATGGATAACAGAAATATAAACACACAAAGACCAACATGAATGTGCAGAAGATCGATACACAGCAAACAAAACCAAAAGTCCAAAACACCTCATAATTTTTAAACTGTGCAATCATATGCAGAAAAAAGTATCTAAACGAGCATTCAATATTGTCAGAGGTGACAGACTAGTGCATTATTTGGTTTCAAATTCCAACAGAATTGTCTCGATCAATTCAGTCACAAGAAACTTGAGTGATAAAGGCCAAAAAAAAAATAAGGTGTGGTGTGCAACATAAAAGCTGAAAATTCAGAATGATGTTCTTTGTCACATGTTTACGTGTCTACTTTATAACATGAAGCAAAAATTCCTCGTAGACTGATGTCTGGATTGGTTATTACTTATACCCTGACCAGAAAGAAACTAAGAAAGGAAGTTTGTAACCTCGTACCCAAGAGCAGAGATAACATTTAAGACCACAGTCAATATTTACCCCTGTAACATTTGCCTGAAACTATTAACAAGATAATAAACATGAGAACAATATTGGTCACTGTAATCAGGCAATCTGATACAAAATTGTATTGGTTAATCTTAATCCGTAGTCAAGTTACATCAATGTAATTCAATGTATTTAATGCAGTATTCATAATATTCATTCTAGATATCCCAAACACAGTGAATGGCATCAAACGTCAATGATATTTTTTCGATGTAGAACAAGATTCGACGTAACAAGTATACCAGCATATTTATATCCTACATGCATGAAACAGCATACAGAAATGCACATGCATCGAACTGTAGTGCAGTCTCGTTGCTTCTTTAGTGGTAAAGTGAATGACTAAAAAAATGAAATATACTAAACTGTATCAAGCACACAAATGATGAAATCACAGAAGTATGTAGGCATTAGACAGCATGTAATAAGATACACACCTTCTTCTCTGAGACAGATGTATATACTGTATATTAGTCAACACAGTGACTCAGGATTTGTAACATGCTTATACCTTCACGTGTGTGCAACTATAGGCCTAATTTAATACAAACTCGTTGAATGAAAATGTTTTCCTTTTGGTTTTGATTTGATTCACAGATTATACGTTCTGTTTCGCTCATTTAGCTTTCCGTCAGATGCATATTAATAGTGTAATCAGGAAAATGCCGGTCAGATTGCATCACCAAATGAATTGTCCCTAAGCCGAACACATGTACAACATAGACCTAAATAAAATAATGAAATCTTAAATCTATATCAATAAACCTCCTACCTCTTTGGCACAATCGAGCTCGTGTTTCACGGTTTCATAATGACCTTCTATCTCTTCTATCTGCAGACGCAGGCGTTCTTTTTCCTCTAGAACGGCCAAACCATATTCTGCAGCCTGCACTTTCTCCTGAGTTGTCTCCTGTAACTCGACTTGCAGACGTTCAATTTCTCTCCGAAGTTCATCGGGAGTTAGGTCACTTGTATTAATTTCCGACATTTTGTGTTTGGGGCCGATTTCTCTTCTTCATAAGGACGAAATTTTGGAAGAAAGTCTCACAAGGGCAGGTTTTCCATTCAGCCAGTCGCCATCTTAATTTATGCAGCTATGCGTATCACGTGACAACGGATACTGCTATTTTTGATCAATGGCGTAGCTAAAATACGAAAAAGAAGCGGGCATTTGTTTTATAACATGTAAGACACAACATATTCAATATTAAGTATTTAATTAGTATAGGCTATATCATTGATATTTACTGAATTATCGTTATAATACATGGAATCTGTTAGAAATAAATTAATTATCTATATAATTTATAAGTACATGTAACCATGCAAACCCCCCCCAAAAACATATATATATATATATATATATATATATATATATATATATATATATATATATATATATATATATATATATATATATATATATATATATATACACGGTTGCTTTTATTTTTATTTTTTCAATGGCGCCCCGTCTAAATCGATGGCCAAAAAATTCAATCCGTATAGAGCTTAACATAATTTATACTTTATATTAAACATTGATCAATCTTATAGGATAAACAATTTTTACACTTATATTTTTTAATAAAACGGAGAGTGTTTTTTTTTTAACTGAATAAAATGCATTTTACACGAAAATAAAGGGTACTTGTGAGGCAAGAAGTTGTATACATGTAATTCGCAAATGATCGATACTGAATAGAAATACTAAGCTATACAACATTTAACAAAATGATGACTGTTTGAAATAAACCTCAAATTAGGGGACTGTTCGATATTCCCCTTCAATTTATATTTGAAAAACTACATTTTTCTTCAATTTACATGCAGAAAATGAACCACCCACCCCCAAATTTTTGGGAGCGGTATTTATCGAATAGAAAATAATTTTCCAAATATTGATGTTTAAAGGTTTAGGCGTTTATGCTTTTTTTTTTTCTAAATTTCATGAACCGTGAACACTGGAATAAACGTGTTTGTTGATTATGCTAACAAGAAAAAGTATAATTGTGTTTCAGATAATAGCTTTTTAGCCTTTAACGACCCACAATAGCCCAGAATTCATTGAATATGGATTCAAAACACATGTGTATTGATTAATACTTAGTATTTACTTAGACATAATGTTCATGTTTAAGTATTAGTATATACATGTAGGAGCGGAATTGCGTCCTAATGACTGCTTCAAGTGCTAGAAAAGTCCCCCTCCCCCTTGCTTTTAAATCAATTCTAATAAAATATATCCAGTATAAAAGTTTAACTTTTCAATTGGTTTTCTATATTCCTAATGATTAATTTATACATTTCTCCACCAAAGCATATATTGATATTCTAAGCGTTTACTTTTTTCCTTTTCAAAAAAAAAATAAAACAAAAAAAAAATAGAGACCTATAGACCTAATTTCAATTTTCTTTAATCAATTATTTCTTATAGGCAGTAACTTTTTTTTTTTTTTAAATCTTTTCTACTCTAACATGCTTCGAATTAAAATCAGAATTATGATGGATCTTCAATGTCCAATGAATATTAATATGGATTGGATAACTTTAGTTACAATGCTTCAAATTGTGTTTTTTTTATTTATGAAATTATTAAGGGATATTATGGGCTATAGAATACTATAAAGCAGTTTATTTTGTTTACCACGAGTTACAATATGTAAATATGTAATAATTTTATTCAGCCTTACATGTACATTACTTGAAAACAATAACAAGACTCGAGCTTGTTTTTTGTTAGAAAAACAAACGGAATTCTGATCTTTGTATCTTGCTTGTAACTCAAATTGAATTTCAATATTTAAAAATTTGTTGTAATGGATTACTATTGCTCAAGTTAACTGTTCTAGGATTGAAAAAAAAACAGGGGGGGGGGGGGGTAAAAAGATGTTAGTTAAACCTTTAGTTCAAATCGTGTCAAGCCCTGTTTTTAATGGATAATTTATAATTATCCATTGATCGTTACTGTTACTCGAGTATTTGTATCAAGCGTTGTGCATATACTCTATCATATTAGAAAAGTTGATAAATATTCACGTAGTGCATTAAGATTTAATATGGAAATTTAGCACGCAAAGTTTCCAATTGTTTCTAACTGGTTTTGAAATTGTTTGTCATCCTCTTTTGTCCGCAGTGTAGTTCATGCAGCTCTTCTGCTGTAGCGAACAGTGCACAAAAATATTGACGTTTCTTTATCACCGAGTTTTGGGTGATATTTTTAACTTTGATAAATGACGTAGTAAGTTGAACCTGAAAATAGGACAGGAGACGTTGAATATAAATTTAGATGTTTATTTCTTGCCGTCCAAGGAAAAAGTGTAGTAAAAGACAATCACTAATAATCACAAAAATAATGCCAGTAATGCCACTTTAAATAGTACAAACATGGGGTGGCTTGCAGTAACATGTGCACAGATCACCATTAAGACAAATCTTACACATTTGATTAAATAAAAAGAACATTGCCTAAGACGCATTATACAATCACTGTAATAAAAGAATATGAGGTGACACTATAATTTCAAGTGTAAGGGCACCTTAATAAAACAAAACATACTCAACATTACAGGACTGAAGTGAAAATAAATGAAAGTCTATCACAATATTAAAAAGGGGAAATATAACTCAAATGGAAATTATAATATGAATGATAATTAACTTCAAATGGGAATTAACTTCAAATGGGGAAATTTACTCAAATGATAAAGTTCACTTGGCATTGTAAAAGGACTTGACTTTAATAAAGAATAGACCAAAACATTAGCACATGGTTTTGTTTACATTATTACATAGACTTCCGGTGACAACTTCCGGTATCAAAATTGAGCTGGGGGGGGGGGGTGTAATTACTAAACAAACACACAAACAAAGAGTAAGCGGCTATGAGAAATTAAGTATATACTACACATACAAAACATACGGTAACAACTATGCAAAGGAACGCTACAGGTAAAATGTTACATTGCTACCTGTTTACAAAAAGACCTCTTGAAAAGTGCACATGTACTGACCATAAAAAGGACTTGTAAATAAGCATATCAAATAAACATGACAAAATCTAACTAAATGCATATGTAAAAACAATGAACAAAGTTACTTACGCAGGTAAAACTTGCATATTGGACACTGATCAAAGTTAAGACAAAAGAGTCGCAGGCGTCTATTTTCATTTTTGCACCGGAGGCGATTATAGCCGTTAAAGTCGAAAGAGAGGGATAATAACTTTCCGGTTAACAAATTTGAACAGGTTATAAATTTGGACATTAAGATAAAACAAGAAAATAAATTTCAAAGGAATCAGTCTTAAAGATTTGAAGACCGCAAACAATGAAATAAAAAGACTAAGTAACAAATTCCAAAATAAACATTTCCGAAATAAAGTGTCAATATGAAGTCACAAACAACGCATTCATACAAATGATATAGAACATGATATAAACAATAAATTTGCACAAAGTATATAAGTAAAAAGTTTCATTACCTGAAAATAGGACAGGAGACGTTGAATATAAATTCAGATGTTTATTTCTTGCCGTCCGAGGAAAAAGTGATCGGACAAAGCAAGATAGCGTCCCCTGTCCGGCCCTGAGTTAATCTTGTCAACAATTGTAAAAACAAAGTGTGAAGAGCAATTGGCTTGAAAGCTGACATCAAAAAGGACAATTTACCCTTCGGCTTTTAGCTTCTAAACCGAAGAAAAAGGAAAATGACATAGGTGCGAATTAAGTTTGTTCAACGAGTTACTCTAAATAAATCGGCTTCATTTGATTAGTGTGACACTAATTGATTTCACAAGTGTTCAAAGAAAAAGCTATTAATAGTAAAAGAATGTATACTCTTCAGAGTAAGTAAGCAAATATTTCTGACAATTGATAAAGAAAATTACATGTAATGGAATGCACAGTAAAGTTTGGATCGTGTCGGCAATCATGAGCCAGATATTATAAAATATGAAATAAATGTCTAAAAATAGAAATTGTTTACAAGGGTGAAAATGCCCATATGATAATACCCTCCTGGTTGAAAAAAATCTTTGTCCTCAAAGATTAAAAAAAGTACATGTGTTATAAAAAAATGAATGAAATTGAATAGGAAATGAACCATTAGGGTTAAAGGGAATATGTACACAGATGTAAACATTCAATGATATATAGAACTAATGAAGACTAAAAAAATTAATGCATTTCCATTGATAAAAGAAATTGAAGAACATGATGATGTATCAAGTGAAAAAAAAAATAAGGTACATGAAATCAATGCAAATGTTAACATATATACAACAGGATACAAATGAAAAAGAATAATCATCTTTCATTCATGCACACTCACTGTAAGTCATGCCGAGAAATGGTCCAGACAAAGGAACAACTAGATGTTAGTTTAAGAGTGTAAAATATTGATGGTGTGAGAGGAGGAAGTAAGCAGTATAGGGGTGACGTAGAATGTTATTAATGCGACGTGCTTTGAATGGTGAGATAAGTTGAGTTGTTTTCACAGTTATAGAGCGGTTAGTATGCACATTAGTAATGTTAATTGGGGTGCACTGTATTTCAATGTAATGAAATATAAGATAACTTCTGGTAATGTTAATAGAGGAAACATCCTGAGGTGGTTGTATGTGCCAGTTGTTAGGGCAGAGAGGCAATGTGGTTATCTGTATTAGTTCACACACTGGTCCAGTGGTAATTTCTAAGTGAATGGTTGTTAGGTGAGTCTGGACAAATTTGCTCCAGAGGTAACTTATGCATGCAATCACAAGAAGAGTTGTTATGACTGAGAGGGAGACATATGGCCAAGGAGTGGTGAAGGATGAGTAGACATGCTCATCAATGGTAGTTGGGTTAGTAGATTCTGGGGATTGGTAAATAAAAGACAATGGTGGTTTAGGTGTTAGTGCAGAGACAGAATGAGTTTGATGGAGGAGAAGTAATGGCATTAGAACTGTTCTGATTTTGTAACAAGACCAAATACTGAAAATAAAACCAAAGGTTGCCAGGGATGTTGCAATGATGGCGATGATTCCACTAGTATCGGGCCAATTATCAACAGCAAATTCAACTTGGCCTGCAATCATGGATTCGGCTAATGTCTTGAATACCTGCCCATCACTCTTGACGGCACTGGCTATACGTTTCAAACTTAGATGATGGTTTCTGTCATTGGCAACAAACTTGGAGAAGGAATGATTAAATATATTAAAGTTCGGAAGTTTCACTTCTACAAATTCTTGAAAGATGGTGTCGCCAAATATATCCGAATAAGAGTCTTGTTTGAAGAATTGTTGGAGGAGAGCCAGGTTGATAGGGTGAAGGGTAAAAATTTTATCAGTGTTGTTGTTACACTTGCCAAGTCGAGGTGGAAGGTATAAGTTGTGTGTTGATATGGAACATCTGCAAGGAATCTTCATAACACAGAATGTGCAGCCTTTGAGAATTTTCTGGCTCGAGGAGCAATCAAGTGCAATTGTTGTTGTTTGGTACAGTAAAACATGTGAAGGTGAAATCTCAGAAATGGATGGTTTCAATGAGTTTAGCAGGAGCCGAAAGTCACATAGTCTGGTTGTGTCTTCTTTTTGGTTAAAGAAGATTGAAGAGAGGCAATTGGGAGATGCAGGGGCAGTCAAGGCGATATTAAAGGTGCAGAATAATGTCGTTGTCCCACTACAGTGTGATAATTGGTTTGATGTCATAGTTGCATAGTGTTGATTGTCTTCTGTGGTAATGAAGTATTCTGGAGTATCAAGGAGTTGCGTGGCATGATTTGATGAAGAATTGACAGGAACAGGAAATGAAAATACTTTGTAGATAGACACTGGGCGGACGTATGGTGAAATGGGTATTTTAAGGGTTAGATAAAGGTGTGAATGAAGTCTAGTGAAAATGAAGTCTCCCTGAGAGTAATAATACAGAGGATTTTTGTGGGAAATGTGAAATTGTGTGAATTTGTTTGAAAGAATATCTTGTACTTGTCTAAGTGAGGATTGTAGGATGTCAGGAGATAGAAGAAACGGGGATAATTTTCCTTTGGTGATATCATGAATTCCAAGCTTCACGTGCTCGAGTTCTTTTTCTAGTTGTGCTGTGACATTGGTTTGTCTGAAGATGAGTTCACTCAGTATGACAAATTCGTGTTCCAGAGCATCCATTGATCTGTGAGCCAGGTTGGATAAAGCGATGGCGTCCTGGTGGTTTTTCTGGACTGCAGACATTACATTGTTGAAGCGCTTATCTACTGTTGAAATGAAGGATGACAGATGATGATCTTGTTGGGCCATGGCTTGAGCTAATTTTACATTGTTGTTGTTAAGAGTCTGCATGTGTCGTTTTAATGCGTTAATGTCATCTGATGTTGCAGTACCGAAGAGTGATTTTGAAATTTTACCCACGAAATCGAAAAGTCCTCTCTTTTGTCTAGATGATCCAATGTATGTTTGTTGTGGAGGTAATGTTGTGGAAGGAATTAAGTGATGGATTTGGTTGACGGTGGTGTTTACACTGGCCATACACTGCATACGTAGAAGGTTAATTGATTTGATAATATGGCCGACTGTCTTGCATTTTGGCATGTTACAATATAGGGAGTCGAGATGAATCTTCTTTGGGAGTTGAATCTGGAAGGTGTGGAGCCAGTTTTCTTGACTCAAGAAGATGTTTGTTGATTTTTCAAAGATGATGCCATAATTGATCCGTTGGATGGTGTTGTCGGTGTTTGTGGCAATTCCAGGGGTACCAAGACACAAGAAAAGAACCAGAAGTAGCAGGTGTTTAAGTCCACTTCCACCTACGAGAAGAGAGAAAAGAGGTATAAGAGGATTGTGCCTTGTATAAGATTGAATGTCAGTATCAGTTTGATCAGAACTGAGAAGCACTAAATTAACAAATTCAAATACATGTACTGCTCAATTTTTGAAAAAATTACACAAAAATGAAAAGTTAAAATTTTAACATGATCTTATACAAGCACAAGGGAAATGTTAGTGGTAGAGAAAGTAAAAGTGGATAGGGTGAAAGAATAGGACTAAACATTGCCTTCTAGTTAAAGCAAGATCGCTTTTTGCGTTTGCGGGCTTGGCCAGTTTGTGTCTTATCTATGAGGTACTTCTGGATAAGGGCTGGATTGATATTGTCTTCAGGTTCCCATGTTTTCTCACGGTAGCCTATCCATTTCACAAGAAAGTACTTTTTGCCTTTTTGATACCTATACCGAATAAGTTTTTCAACGTAGCCTATGTTGTCGTCTGAGGTTTGAGATGGAGTCGGTTGAGTGTCCTCTCCGGTAAGTGCGTCGGGAGGATGTATCTCGGGTTGTGACGACGGAGGCTGTGAGCTGTTCTTTCCTTGAGGTGCGTCAGTAGGAACAGGATTTGGTGCACCAGAGTTGTTTGGTTGTGTAGGTGTTGGAGGCTGATCACCTGGAGCCTGTAAAGGTTGAGTGGCATCGTTGTTTGCTGTGGCATCTTGAATGTTGTTTGGATTTGGGTTAACGTGTTGTTCATTAGCATAGTTGTCAGGTGGTAGATGCGTGTCGTCAATGATTTCAGCATCTGGTGGCGGGTCTAAATGTTGACGATGGGCAGGGTTGTTGTAAGGTTTAAGCCTGTTTGCATGTATGTGTGATTTCAGAGCTTTGTTGTTTGAGCAACGGATGATTTTGTAGGTGTTGTTTGATCCTTGTCTCGCAATGTAGAATGGTCCATCCCAAGGTTTGGTAAATTTTGGAGAAAGTCCTTTTCTTACTTTTGTGTTGTGAAGTAGGACCCATTCTCCAACTCTGAATTCTTTGTTGACTGCTGTTTTGTCATATTGTGCCTTTTGTCTTTGTTGTGCATTGCGGATGTTGTCAGTGGCAATATTTTCAACGACTTTCAGATGTTTTATTAGATTTTCCACATGAGTTTTGGCGTCTTGGTTCATGCCATCTTTAGGAATTACAGATGTGTCAAAAGGTAATTCCATTTCTGAGCCAAAGAGGATTTGATGAGGAGAAAGGTCAGAGGACTGTGTTGAAGGGCTCATTCTGAGGGCCATCAGAATTCCAGGGAGTAACTCTGTCCAGTTATCCTGATCTTCATTGATGTATGTTCGGATACACTGAGCAATAGTACTATTCATGCGTTCACATGCTGCGTTGGTTTGCGGATGGTATGAGCTTGTGTGATGGCGGGTGACTTGGAAAAGCTCACATACAGCCGTGACTAATTTGCTCATGAAATTTTGTCCTCTATCAGTGATAAGAGTGCGAGGTGCACCATAGCGAGCAAAAATTTCACGAAAAAGTACTGTTGCTATTTCTTTAGAATCCTGGGTTTTCAGAGGAAATGCTTCCGGCCATTTTGAAAAGGAGTCCACGACTAGTAGAATATACTTATGACCTTTAGATGTTTTAGTGACAGGACCAAGGATATCCATGTGAATTCTGTTGAATGGTTTGGTGACAGGCATGTTGACAAGAGGTGCATGAGTATTTTGGGTGGATTTCTTTGCACATTGACATTGAGCACATGAACGTACATAGTCTGCAACATTCTGGTACATTCCTGGCCAGTAGTATTTTAGTTGGATGGCTCTGTAAGTGCGTTCGAATCCAAAGTGAGCTCCTCCAGCCAAGCTGTCATGGTATGACCTGAGTACATCCTCCCTTAAGCAACGTGGAACTGCTAGCTGCTTGACATAATTGTCCGGATGTCGTGCTCTTTTTGATCTGGGTTGATAGTAGTGGTACAGTACGTTGTCCAGGAACACGTAAAAGTTGGATTCACTGAGCAATTTCTCACGATTTGATTTTTCAGAAGGTAATTCATCATTTTTGAAGTACTTGTACATAGGTCCAAAGTCATGGCAATCTTGTTGTAGTTCTGCAATGGATGGATTTGTATCAATAGCGCAGACACAGGCTGTATGAGATGTTGTTTCTGAGACAATTGAATCTTCCGATCTTTTGTAGAAGAATGTGGTCTCGTAAAAGACTTTGTTGGACTCAAGACTGGAAACATCAGCTGAAGGAATTACATCTTCTGATTCAGGTAGGGATTCAGAGGTTTCAGGGTATGGTCGTCGAGAGAGCGCATCTGCCACTTCATTTTTCTTGCCAGGCTTGTAGTGTATTTCGTATTTATATCCTTGTAGGAGAACAGCCCATCTCGCAAGTCTTCCTGTGGACTGTTTCACATTGTTCAGCCACTTTAGTGCAGCGTGGTCTGTGAAAATTTTGAAGGGTTGACTGGCCAAGTACACATGATAGGTTTTAATGCCTTCGACAATAGCGAGTCCTTCTTTCTCAGACACTGGATACTTCCTTTCGTGTTGGTTCAGAGAGCGTCCACCATAAGCAATTACTCTCTCTATCCCTGTTGAATCAGTCTGTCCAAGGATGTATCCAATTGCTGATCCAGAAGCATCTGTTGTTAGGGTGAAAGGCTTGTTATGGTCTGGGTAGGCTAGCACAGGAGATGTTGTTAATGCTGTCCTTAGTTTGTCAAAGGCGGATTGGCACTCTTCTGTCCATGTGAATGGCGTATCTTTGCACAGGAGGGCCGTTAATGGGTTGGTGATTCTGCTGTAACCTTTGACAAATTTTCTGTAATAGTTACAGAGGCCAAGGAATGATCGTAATTCCTTTTGGTTCCGAGGTATTGGAAAGGATCGCACAGTATCAGTTTTGGAAACATCAACCTGAACCCCGTCTTTGGTCAACACGTGTCCCAGGTACTTCACTGAAGATAGAGCAAATGCGCATTTGCTAGGTTTCAAGGTTAAACCTGCTTCTGTCAGTCTGGTGAAAATTTGTTCTAAGTGTTGCAGATGTTCTTTGAAAGAATTGGAAAACACAAGAATATCATCCACATAAACGAGACAGGTTTTCCAATTTAGACCACGGAGAACTTGTGTCATGAGGGCTTGGAAGCTGGCTGGAGCGTTCACTAGTCCAAATGGCATGCGTTTCCATTGATAAACACCAGAAGGAGTAACAAAGGCACTTTTATGTTTCGTGTCGCTGTCCATTGGAATTTGCCAGAATCCTGAAGCAAGATCTAGTGTAGAAAATAATTTGGCCTGTGATGATCCTATGGTATCGAAGACATCTTCGAGTCGGGGAAGTGGAAATGTGAATTGCTTCGTTACTGCGTTTAATTTTCTGTAATCCACAGCAAATCTCAGTTGGCCGTTTTTCTTTTTCACCATTACCACTGGACTCTGCCACATGGAGCTTGATTCTTCGATGATACCAGTAGACAACATCTCTTCTATCTGTCGATTCATTTCGGCGTTGACATGTGGAGATTGTCTGTAGAATCTTTGTCGGATAGGATGCGCATCTCCTGTGTCAATGCGATGTGGTTGAGTCTTGGCTTCTCCTAATTCATGTAAGTCAGTTGCAAAGACAGCTCTGTGTTTCGACAAAAAGGACGTAAGAAGATCTTTTTCAACATCAGAGAGGGATGTATGTTGAAGGTCAAAGTGTATTGGATCCTTGGATTGTGAGTTGGTATTCTGTTTTGAAATTGTCAAAGGTGTGTCAAGGGAATAAATTGTCTTTTCATTCACAATGGATGCAGATGCAATTGGTGTTGTAGCATTGAGTCTGATTGGTTTGTTGGATGGGTTGATGATCTGCATGAATGCTTTTCCGGTGTTTTCTACAAGACACTTTGCTCCTGCTAGACTGCGTTGTGGTAGCTGTGCGCATGGTTCTAATAGTACAGTCTTGTGTTTTGGTATGTTAGTAATGAACACTTGCACAGAAACAACAGAATTTGGTGGAATAGAAGTTGTGTTGAGAACTCTAGCAAACCCAGTGTTGGTGTCGATGGAGAATGCTGTGTGGTCATCTGGATCTCTGAGGTATAAGGTACAGTTTTCAGCGTTGAAGATGCCATCATTTTGGTTGAGAAAATCGAGACCCAAGATCAAAGGATGATTAAATGATTTGAAGACATGAAAGGTATGAGAAATGAGGGGCCCATCAAAGGAGATGGGTAAGGATATAGCACCTAGACTAGCGTGTCTTTCACCGCCAACAGCAACAGCATCCCTAACATTAGACGGACTCAACTGACTGGGGTTTATACCAAGTTTGGGTATAAGATCAGAACTTACACAGGATATGCTTGCTCCTGTGTCCACTAATGCTCTAATGGAATGACCATAGATAGAGATTGCAACAGTATTTTTCTCCACAGGCATAATAAGACTAACACTATGAGATTGAGGGTTGGTTTTAGCTGGGGTATTGGATTTGTTAGTGGTTGAGGGTTTAATGTTAGACTTGTTAGTTGAAGTGGTAGAGTTAGCACTGTGAGGAGAGACTACTGCATGAGAACTGTTAACTGGGTGCCTATCCGTGCTAGGGACAGGCGCGTGCCCCTAACTAGAAGAGTGAGAGTTAGTGTTGGTGAAAGTGCCATTGTTAAAAAGTCGCTGTTTTTTGAAACAAACATTTTCATAATGGTGCCATTTGAAACAGTATGTGCATTTGGTGTTAAAAGCTGGACACTTTTCTCGAATAGAACATGACTTACCACATCCTTTACAGCTTTCGTACTCTCGTGGCTCTCTCTCGTACTGTCTGGATCTCTGGTTCATGTCTCTGCGATTGTTGTGGTACCGTGGTCGTCCACCATGTTGGTTGGTCCAACGCTGCTGTGAGGACTGGTCGGGTTCACTGGTTACACGGAGCGCACTTATATCGGCTTTAATGCTCTTTGTCAGTTCTGTCATTTGGGTCGCGAGGGTGGTGCACAGGTGAGCGAGGCTATGGTCACTGGAATGGTTCAAATTCTGTGGAAGGTCGCTAAGTTCAACTTGAACTTTGGAGATAGTGTTTCTAAGTTCCTGAAAGCTCTTCGGTTCTCGGGAGAGAACTTTCCCACGCCAAGGAGGAAGTAGTCCTGAAGCAATGGCCTGCACTTTGTAAAGTTCAGCCATGTCATGTATCATGCTGATTTTCTCAGCTCTTTCAAGATACTGGTCCATGGTTTCACTTGTATCTTGTCGAATACCCATCAGTGGCATGCCGTATAAAATAGGTTGGAATCTGTCTGTGAGTTGTTTCTTGAATGCTGTTAGTGAGTTGCAGGGAGGCTGCAATGTTTGAAACCACGTACTAGCACTTCCTTCTAATGCACAGGGTAGCATGGCAAGGATTTTCTGATCGGCATAGTTATGGAACTGTTGCCACGCGTCAAGTTTGGATAACCAGATCACAGGTGACTCTGATCCATTGAATTTGGGGAAACTAAATCCAGTTGCCATAATGTTGTTTTCTGAATTTTCTTCTTCTGATGATTCTTCTTCTGTTATGTTATTTTCAGCTGAAGTATCTAGTGGTTCGTCTGCTGGAGTGCCAGGGGTTGTTGTACTATTATTTTCTTCAGCTGAAGTTTCAGGTGGGGTTATCTGTTCCTCTGAATCAGGGATAGATTCCCTTGAATTTGTTGCTGTAAGGATTATGGTTGCTGTTTGCTCCTCAGGTTCAGTTGATATGGTCTCTGCAATTTGGAGATAGGATTGTTCCTCTGCAGCAGTTGCTTGTCTTGTCTGTATGGTGTAGTTAATTGGCCTGTTCTTTTTCATCTGGGATCGTTGGATTCAGTCCACCACTTTATCACCGAGTTTTGGGTGATATTTTTAACTTTGATAAATGACGTAGTAAGTTGAACCTGAAAATAGGACAGGAGACGTTGAATATAAATTTAGATGTTTATTTCTTGCCGTCCAAGGAAAAAGTGTAGTAAAAGACAATCACTAATAATCACAAAAATAATGCCAGTAATGCCACTTTAAATAGTACAAACATGGGGTGGCTTGCAGTAACATGTGCACAGATCACCATTAAGACAAATCTTACACATTTGATTAAATAAAAAGAACATTGCCTAAGACGCATTATACAATCACTGTAATAAAAGAATATGAGGTGACACTATAATTTCAAGTGTAAGGGCACCTTAATAAAACAAAACATACTCAACATTACAGGACTGAAGTGAAAATAAATGAAAGTCTATCACAATATTAAAAAGGGGAAATATAACTCAAATGGAAATTATAATATGAATGATAATTAACTTCAAATGGGAATTAACTTCAAATGGGGAAATTTACTCAAATGATAAAGTTCACTTGGCATTGTAAAAGGACTTGACTTTAATAAAGAATAGACCAAAACATTAGCACATGGTTTTGTTTACATTATTACATAGACTTCCGGTGACAACTTCCGGTATCAAAATTGAGCTGGGGGGGGGGTGTAATTACTAAACAAACACACAAACAAAGAGTAAGCGGCTATGAGAAATTAAGTATATACTACACATACAAAACATACGGTAACAACTATGCAAAGGAACGCTACAGGTAAAATGTTACATTGCTACCTGTTTACAAAAAGACCTCTTGAAAAGTGCACATGTACTGACCATAAAAAGGACTTGTAAATAAGCATATCAAATAAACATGACAAAATCTAACTAAATGCATATGTAAAAACAATGAACAAAGTTACTTACGCAGGTAAAACTTGCATATTGGACACTGATCAAAGTTAAGACAAAAGAGTCGCAGGCGTCTATTTTCATTTTTGCACCGGAGGCGATTATAGCCGTTAAAGTCGAAAGAGAGGGATAATAACTTTCCGGTTAACAAATTTGAACAGGTTATAAATTTGGACATTAAGATAAAACAAGAAAATAAATTTCAAAGGAATCAGTCTTAAAGATTTGAAGACCGCAAACAATGAAATAAAAAGACTAAGTAACAAATTCCAAAATAAACATTTCCGAAATAAAGTGTCAATATGAAGTCACAAACAACGCATTCATACAAATGATATAGAACATGATATAAACAATAAATTTGCACAAAGTATATAAGTAAAAAGTTTCATTACCTGAAAATAGGACAGGAGACGTTGAATATAAATTCAGATGTTTATTTCTTGCCGTCCGAGGAAAAAGTGATCGGACAAAGCAAGATAGCGTCCCCTGTCCGGCCCTGAGTTAATCTTGTCAACAATTGTAAAAACAAAGTGTGAAGAGCAATTGGCTTGAAAGCTGACATCAAAAAGGACAATTTACCCTTCGGCTTTTAGCTTCTAAACCGAAGAAAAAGGAAAATGACATAGGTGCGAATTAAGTTTGTTCAACGAGTTACTCTAAATAAATCGGCTTCATTTGATTAGTGTGACACTAATTGATTTCACAAGTGTTCAAAGAAAAAGCTATTAATAGTAAAAGAATGTATACTCTTCAGAGTAAGTAAGCAAATATTTCTGACAATTGATAAAGAAAATTACATGTAATGGAATGCACAGTAAAGTTTGGATCGTGTCGGCAATCATGAGCCAGATATTATAAAATATGAAATAAATGTCTAAAAATAGAAATTGTTTACAAGGGTGAAAATGCCCATATGATATTTCGTTAAAATTGTCATTTAAAAAGGGGTAAAAATCGATATAACCTTGAAATCTTACTTCAATTTTCGCGCACACCTATTATTTGTTTTTTCACTTTTAAAATTAGTTTACATCTTTATTTTAGCCATATACTAATATCATCTCTCTATGTATATGTGCAGATATAGTAATGTCACAGAAATGGTTTTCCTCGCATGATAATAAATATATGTAGACTTTTTCTTTTTTAATTTTTTGCAGAAAACTTACTCAAAATGTGTAACTTTGGATACGAAGTCCCCAAAAAATATATTTGATTAGTGTATACTGTGGGCTCTTCAAGTTAAAAGCCCTTTATAGAGCGAGACTTTACGACTATAATAGATATAATAGATTCCTCTGCTCAGCAAGTTATAACCAAGATGGAGATGTTTTATCAGTCTATAGCAATGTTCTTAACTCTTAGATATCCAGAAAGAGTTTATTGGTATCTGTATATCTTGAAGTGTTTCATTTTGCGTATATATATTCCAGAAGGGTATCACACTTCTACCAACAAAAAGTTAGAAATGAAGATTCTGCTTTAATCTGCCATTAAACCTATTAACGTTTACTTTTCGTTTATTCCGTTTCAATATACCTCAGGTTGACAAATTTGCCATAACTTTGTAAATGCCTGGTTATCATAATGAACATTATTTTTTTTTTCATCTTATATTTAATATGTATGTGTGAATGTGCATGTATGAAAGTTGTGAGGAGCAACACACAACATTCTTAGATTAAAAATGATAGAAACACTTTGAGGCTGAGGATTGGAGAACTTTACCATTAAATCTCCGCACAGCACTCAATTCCACAAGAAAAATAACGGCACTTTGTATCCAAACCTAGTGAGAGTGAGTTTTCCAAATCACAACAAGAGTTTTTTAAAGCTCAATTGTAACAAAATTTAATGAATCTTGTAAAAGCACAAGAAATATATAAACAGTAAAAATCCATTCACCTGGACGGACAAGAAAAATAGAGTTATTAAATCAACAAATATCACTTACAATATTTCATCAACACTCTCAAAAATAATACTGAATCAAATCAAGTCTGATCATTAAATAAACAGATCCATAGTTTACATATACTTATTATATAAATATTGTCGAAAAATCTACTGAATGTTTTTTTCAAACAAGATAGAGAATTAAACTCAGTAAAGATAATATATTTGTAAAAACAAATTATATAATCATGATTATGTATAAAATCTAATTTCACACAATTATTATCATTATATCACAAGTCTTTTATGTATCACAGCTACAGTCTTTAATCGTCAACCATTGGCTCAGGCGGGTCATGTGACCTTGACCTGCGTGGACCACATTTTGGGTCGACCCTGGTTGTACTCTCCGACTCCCTCCGCCTCTTTCTTCTGCGTGTACTCGATCAGTGCGTTCATGCTGAGAGGCTCCCATTGAGAGATGTAGTCGTAGTAACGTCGATGCCTCTCGGGGACCGGGGCGGACTGACAGGAAGTCCTGTCCTCTACCAAGTCCTCCGTCGTCAGACCCAGCACAGACTTGGATTTGGTGGGGGTCGGCAGCTTGGTCGCGTTGAAAGGTCGCGGGATGTCTGCGTTGTCATACATGTCTCGGAACTTGTCTGTAAAGGTTCCCTTGACGTTCGTGTCCTCCTCCTTCATGAAGATGTACTTAGGCTGTGGATGACGGTGTTTCCGGCGACTCATCTGGAGGATGACCTCATCTGTGAATCCCTCACCACCCAAGTCTTCCTCTGGTTTCTGCCAGTCCTCATCGTCTTCTTTGATTGGCTGGCTGGTGAGGTCACGGTGGGTGTTTCCTCCTTCCTTCACCCATTTCATGTAATCTGGCTCAGATTCTGCCTGAAAGTCAAAAAATAAAACTTCATAAGACACTGAGTGTATCTTGGAAAAGTTTTTAAGTCTATTGCATTAAATTATAGCCAAAACTGTACGGCATGCCATGTTATTTTTCTGTCATAACTTCTGATCAAAGTAAATTTGATGTAAATCTGAGACCAATCAGTAAGTTAATGACCTATGAATTTATTCTTGACTTAACAGCATAAATTTATCTAAACAATCTCAATCCTACATCCCTCCTCTTAACATTCAGTGTGGTGAATCTAGAGAGATTATCCTGGTTTTCTTTTTTTGGTCACTTACTCTATCGTCCATCCATGAGGGGAGGTAACGCCCCACCCCGTCCTGGTCAGTATCAAGGGAAGCCACCTCAGGGGGTGGGTTGTTGTGGATCAGGATGTTGGTGCGGTCCTCATTGTTCCTGGAGGCCCGGTACATTAGGTCTACTCTGTGCTTGTAATGGCGCACGCGAGCAGTCTTTGAATGGTCTTGTAGGCGAGCCAACTCTGGAACCTGTGAAACAAAGTGTACATCTACATGTTTAAACAAATAATGAAAATTCAATCTTTGCTTAGCAAAAAAGAAGCTATTTGTTAAAATATGACACTTAATTAATCGTTTATATTGGAGATGTACGTTATATAACTTTTCTGTATTAGTAAACCAGTTTATGTATACATTAATTTTTAAAATCTATGATTGATTAATCTAATTAACAGTAGAACATGCATTTATAAACTTTATTAATGACTGTCTGAATCTCAGATGAATTTGAGATTTTGTGCTTTATGGTGCACCAAACTGAATGGAGCGCACTCAGCACAGTGCCATTTAGAATTGAGCACAGTGCTGTTTCTTGTACAACCACAACCACTAAGTGCTTACGTCTTCTTGTGGACAGAAAAACCTCCTGACTGGTGGGCGGTCCTTGCCGACACTCTCCCTCACAAAGGCTCCAAAGGTGTCCTGTTAAGGTTCAAGGTTATTACATGACAATTTGTCAAGGTTAATATAATAGACATGCAATACATGTAGATGCCATCTATATATATACCTGGCAACATCCTATTAGAGTAGTACATTATGTCAGTGGACTGGTATATTTATTTCTGCATAAAAGCATTCTTGTTTATGTTACAAAGCTGTTTGATTTATTAAATCAGATTGCAGGTTTATACATTTGCTCTGCCATTGTTAATCTCGTTCGTTTTGTCTTTATATTAAAAATATATATATACATTTGTTGATTAATATTGCATGTAATGCATTATCAGCTAACTGGCTGACAACTACTGTTACTGAGAGGCCTGGTTTAATGTACTTATATACAGAGTTATTATTCATGGATTAATGCCACCTCTGTTTACCTTCAGCTCCTGGGGTATGTGGGCGTCGGCCTTCAGCAGTCTGATCTGGGACTCGTCCCTCAGGGTCTTCAACAGTCTGTCCACCCCAGCTCGACCTGTTAAAAACAAAAATACCCTGATAAAGAAAACTCAATGGATTCTGATTAATGAGAGCAAAAATAAAGTTTATGTAGTTCAAACCAATGAATTTTTCTATTGTAAATCACACAGAACAAGTAGCATTCAGCAATTATACGATTTTTACCACCTTTAAATGGTACATATATTTATTGATCCAAGGAAATATAATATAAAACCCTCTGTTTAAACAAATGTATACCATTCATGGTGGACTTGTTAAAATCTGTCTACATCTGTCTCATAATTCAAATGACTAAGTACCAGTATATATATTGCAGGGGTAAGCATGCACACACAACTTTGGGTACTTCGGGTTAGGGATCAAAACACATTATTATACCAAATCTAAATTCAACCAGGACAAATAACATTACAACTTTCTATCACATTCAAAAATGACAGCAGTAATTAATCATTTTAAGTCAGTTATTTTAATAAATGTCTCCATTTTTAAAACATATATTCATTGCGATGGGTTATCCATCGTTATGCATACGTGCCCACAGCTGATTTTGTGGTCTACTCATGAGATAAATGAATAAACGTTAAAATCAGTAAAAGTATTGTAACATTAACATTTTCAAGGTTTAAAGTGTTTTCCAAAGGGAAAATTAAAAACAAAAATGGAGACATTTAAACTTAACCATCTTGTAGATGTTCTGATTAAACTTAAATTTGGTATATAATAAACCTTGTTAATTAACAAATAACAAATATGGTGATGAAAACAAAGTGACTTAAATTTTAATCTTTGATAATCAGATTTCATTTTTTTTCTTTTGGCATTCTTACAAAGGTCAAACTGATTTCCAATGACCATTTAAATAAACATTGTACACAAATTTAAGTTTAAATATTCCACCTTTCTCCCTCCTGCACCTACAAACTTTAAATGTTGTGACTGACTGACTGTTAATATAACCACTGACGCTGGCAAATTGATCTTCTCAAATAGGAGTTATCTCTCTTTGCATTTTAAAATTGATTTCAATTCATAAACTATTTATAATCGTATAACAAGATTTTAGTATAACAGCTGGACTAAATCAGTGCAATAAGAAGAGGAACATGCACAGAGCCTCTATAAACAATAAATTATGGATGAGATATTGGTAAAAGTCTCATTGTTACGGAGAAATTATCAATTTGCCAGTGTCTGATGGGGCAGGGAAGAACAACACAGGGAATATATTGTCCACACTGGATCAAGGGAGACAACCGATTACCTAGGGAATCAAAGGACATCTCGGAACTCTCCCGCTTTCTGCGTTTTCCTGTGAGAGAGGCAAGCATTTGTCATATAGGTAACATCTGTTAACCAAAATGCAGGCGAAGCAATGGAAATGAAATTAAATGTATTACGATGCAAGCTGGGGATATATATATATATGCATGTCAGCTATACACTTAAAATTAAAGATGTGTTAATTAAATTGATACATGTTTTACAAAATAAAATAAAAAACAAAAACAAAAGTAACCATATAAGCCTCTTCTATAAAATCTGCTGGCCAAATATCATATTGTTGAATGATACTGGTTATGATACATATACTCTTCCCCTTCTCAATTTTTTTAAAGAAAAGATGCTACTTTGTTTTTATTGACAAAAAATAATTAATAGCTTTGCTTCTTCTGCTGTACATATAAAGATATAATCATTTTACAATAACGCTAAAAACAAAAAAGAATCTGTGATATTTGTGTACCATTTATGACCATTTTAAAACCAGCAACATGCTAGCAACACTTTAGTGTTTTTGATCTAACAACCAATTAAGAAGATGCACTGCACATATTAAGTGCAATAGGGACAGTTAAAATAGCACGTCTGAAGATGGAAGCCAAGATAAACTTCACAAAGACAGAATGTTTACAGCACTGCGCAAATAACTTGCACAGCAATCTAGACATTCGATAGTGTGAGCATGGGTAGTCCATTGTTTAATTTGCAAAAATACAAAAACGATAATAAAAGAGTATAAAAAACCTGTTTGTTTTATCGCCAGTATCTTGATAAAATAGGTTGCAGTGAAAAATGTATTGTCTGATCAAATCAAATTTTGTTTTGAATATTTTATACAAGAATGTTCAGCTATGAAAAGTTTTATTTTATTTTAGTGGTTCTGTTTTACATGCAATCATCTCTATCAGAAAGAGACATAACTCTCTCCTAAACTTTCATAATAGAGCCGAAAACTATTTGCAACTTCTCAAAAACTCCAAAAGATATAAGCCTTCAATATTTTTTTCCCTTATCTTAGACTATCATATTCTGAAAACACTTCTGAATGTTGTCAACAAGATCAAAAAGAGCAATACATAATAATTAAATTGAAAGCTATTTAGGTAAAGCAATATCTGCGTACACCATTAATATAAAATTTATACATTTTGTACATACATGCAGGGATAAACACCTATACATAGATACATACAAATCATACAAAAAGCCAAGTAGAAATGCATATTTAACACGATTTACATTAATTTTTAACCCACCTCCTTCCTTCCTGAGCTTGCTGTTGATGGGCTTAACAGCCTTCTTCTCTATCTTGGGGTGCAGGAAGTAGTCGGCCCCTTTACCCAGCACCTGGTACAGCTGCTTCTGGTGCCACTGGAGCTTCTCCCCCTCGGGCATGCTCCAGGAGGGGTCGCGGTCCAGTAGCTCTGTGTTTGTGGGGGTACGACTGACCGGCGACAGGTTGGGGTGGAATCGCCGCGACTTGGAGGGCGTTCTGATAGGGCTGGAGGGGACATTGGATGAAGGGGTGGGTGGGGTGGTGACGGAAGCTTTGGCCTTGGATTTTCTCTCTTTACTGGCAGACCTCCTGTCTTCCTCTGAAAAAAAAAGCAAGATGAACCCACTGTTTTTTTTTTTTTCCAATAAATTGCACACATAACCACTTTTACTTTAAAAACTAAACAGCAACAAAACTAATCGCCATTTTACGAACAAAAAAAACCATACAACTTATAAACAAAAAATTGTTTAGTATTTGATATTATGATGTTAATCATAGGTAACCAATACACTCAGAATAAATCTGACCTACGGCTGATTTGACCTCTGACCTAGACAAACACTCAGATCCCAGAGGGACATGGTGGGAGAACAATCTCTCCTGACTTGGCCATAAATCTGTTTCAGTATCTGTCGAGGCCTCCCCTATGTAGAGTCTGATGTGGATAAGAAACCCCACTATTGATTTTTGCCGGTCTGCTGCAGTGATTTATATTTTGAATTTCTTCACATCATAACCCCCACACCGCGCATCTAGCACAAAATGGAACTCGACGCATCCAATGAATTGAATATTTCAATAAGGAAGATGCGGATTTAGCAGAAACGGTACCTCATTGTATCATTGCTTCCTGGCTTTTATGTGCATATAAACAACTTTTAAATACCTAAATGTATATAAACATTCAACACATTATAAACTTTTAGATATGAAAATTTTAAAAGACATATTTTGAACCACTACTAAAATAACTACACATGATTTCAAACGACAACATTACAGAAGTACCAAGTGTGTGGAGGCCCCTGTGAATTTACAATTGAAATGCCTGTACACGCTGTAACATACACCTGTCCGATTTTACCTGAGATTGCTTCCAGACTGCTTGACGATGACCCGATGGAGTTAGAAAGTCGGGATCTAGACGGAAACATGGTGGACAAGAAACGGAGAAACTAGCACAGAGAAACAACACCTATAGAGATCACAGTCCAGGGTTTATTTAGATGTGTCCCAAATCTCTTAGTTCCATTCCCACAGTGACAAACCCACATGTGTAAATATCTCTCTCGATCCTTCAATCAACAACTTGAAATTGTCATTGTAGAGTTCCAAATTTTGATCAGAATCAGTCGGTTTGAGTGCAGCTAAAGATAATATTCATACGCGTTACAAAGATTTCCCATCTACCACAGGTATACCTGTATATACCTTGCCACAGCGTGTTCAGGTGAGGAACAGGTATATAACCAGGTATGGGTTACAATTGCATGGCGATATTGAGTTGGGATTATCCAGGTAGATTTACGGCCCTATTTAATTCCTTTTGAATGCATCCGATACATTGAATCCAACTAAATCTTTATTATTAAGATTAGCAGATTACCCCATTCAACTAATCCATAACAAAGATTATCTTAACCAGCTCTCCAATTTCAGAATATGTAAATTTTATAAAGAAGTTTACATCTAAAAAAAAAAAAAAGGTTAACGAGCTTTGGGCAATTAACTCTAAAGAAAATTTACCCTACCATCTACACCCCATTCCATCAGGTGTAAATGAACAGTTAAAAATTTTTTTTTTTGCCTGTACCTATTTTAATAAAGTATAGAAATACCCAAATTATATTTATTGGAGTGCAGGTAGGTTTTTATCTCTGCATCCATTTTACAGGTGAACTATTTTTAAAGATGAAACACCTGAGAAACTTTCATCCTGCGGCTTAATCCCGACACCTGGAGGCCTCTTTTAATCAAGATTGATCCCCCTACAGGTAAGCTTGTTTATTTTAAGGAGTAACAATGTCAGCAAACTCTGTAAATACACCTGTAATTATTTATGTCCACAGCGAGACCTGTATACACACGTCAATCAAAAACAACCCAGGAATTAAAACTGAAGTACATTATCCGCTGAATTCTTCAAATTCGCAGGACTTTAAACAATTTAGGAGGAACAACTCTTTCTAAGTATCTGATTTACATAGAGTACCTTAATCAAGCATTTAGCATTACAGTTATCAACCCTGAAGATGAGAGAATAAGATTGCCTAAACTGAATTGACTAAAATTAAGATTTTTTGTTATATCAGATTTTCTTCAACTTCATTTTTTTTTTTTTTACACAATAATAGCTTTCTTGAAAAAAGAAAGAAATGCATTATCTCCATAAAGCTTTCTGATTTGAGGTCTATTCTAATAACATAAAGGGGTTAGGTTTGCAAACTACAGAGTAAAATTCAAGGGGGAGAGATTTAAACAATTATTTCACCACATTTATTGCATATAACCATCAACAATGCAGCTCGGTGAATCCAAACAGAGCACAGTTTCTGCCCCAATAAACCTTTAGACTGAGTCCACCAAAAAACTCTTCTGTGATTCAAGGTTAAAATGGTCTAGTGACACACAAATGCAAAGCCTTCTTAACCATCTTTTTGCCTAAAATTAGTCTTAAATAGGTTAAAGAGGACCAATTAAAAACCCCCTCAACAAAATAGAAATTTCATCTGGGAAAAGTACAAATTTTGTGTGCAATACTTAATTTGACAAGCAATTTTGACATTGCAGCTACAAAGACCAACAGGTGAGGACAAAAAGTTGCATAAAGAAAGAGGATTACCCACAAGCAACATTGCCTTGACTCTCGCCCAACGTACTAGTTAACCAAAAACACTATTTGTCCACAGAAATTGTAATTTTTCCTTTCTTGACCTAACAACTTTGAACTGACTTGCCTGTAAAACTTGTACCATCTTATTCTTCGAAATTTTGACTTACTCTTGCTGGTCAATTTGAGAACTCATTGACAATTCTTGCTTGTGAGGAGGGAACTTATATTTAAATATGTCATTACAGAACTTTTGCAGTTTGTATACTGCTTGGACTGTAAAGGGCTCCTAAAAGTAGCAGCCTTGATTTAAGTCTAAATTCTAATGTGGAACATGGCGCCAGGTCAGAAGTAACTTGCCATGAACATCTGTGTTCCGTACCATTATTGGGTCAAGATCACTTGGAGGGGGTCTTGTTTCTGGACTTACCTATAGAATTTTTACACTGTTGAAGTAAAGCTGCCTCTTTGGCCTGTTTCTTTGCCTTCTCCAACTCCTTTTGCTGAAAGAAAACTTCAATATTTAGACTGACTGCAGCCAAAAAGTCTGTACACAATATAAAAGACAAACAAGGATATTAAAAAAAAATTAAATCCCTGAACGGACAATTATTAAAACATGAACAAAATATTGTTATCTAACATCTAACACGAAAGTAATTTTAGTAATTAACTCTTACTGGTAATTATGGCACAAAACTCAAAAATTTTAATAATTTAATCAACAATTCTCATAACCTTTGTAATTTATATTTTGCAGTTTTCATTTTTCAAGCATAACTTTGGAGCTTGCATGTAAGGAATATCAAATTTTATCATTAGCATACATTTATTGTTCTACACCATAGAAAGAGAGAGAGAGAGAGCAAATTAAGGAGTAAGCAATACAATCCACATGAAACAGTTAACAAATCTAAATTAAAAACCAAACTCATTTAACAAAGAACAAAATTTGGTTTCACTCCATATATTTTCAAAACTGCACAATGACTTTTTTTAAAAAAAATTGTCGTTTTAATTAATCTGAAATCCCTATGGGGTTTACCCATGAAACAAGAGCCGCACAACTAGACAAAGGGAAGTCGTATATTTATGAAAATCTCGGGGACATGACAATAATCTACCCAGCCCGGCGTGACTAAAACTGAGGCCTATCCAACACAATGTAACCAATGGAGGATCACTAACGCACTAGCTCTATACACTTGTGTGAATGACACCAACTGGAAAACGGCAAACTGCACTTACAGGCATGGCATTGAACAATTAACAAATTCCTCTCCAAAGAAACAATGGAGGCTCTTTTTTTTGCTTTTTTATCTTCTTCTGTTGTGTAGATATATTGTCTTCTTCAATGAGCCATTCACTGATCAAATTTCTAGATGTTCATCCATTTCTTGGAGACAAAGACAAAGATTTTCAGTACTGATTGTTCAAACAGGGGACTCTATTTCCCTAGCCGTAATAGTCCTCTCTCAAAAATCCTTCGAAGTCTGTCTATCGAGGCTTTGGAATCCTTATTTTTTTGGGGGGTTGAACAAAAATTAATAGTTAAAGTCCCAGTGTTTTCAAACACATCTGATTCTGTTCACACTAAAAAAAATGAGCTATATCTTTCCTACTCAGTAGACAATGTACAAATATAACATAGCCAAACACTTTGATGAAAAAAAAAAAAAGACATTGAAGAAACCCATTCAAAAAAATGACAGATTGACGTGATTAGGTTCAATAACCGCCAAGCATCTCTCCTTGTAATTAAAAAAAAAAGATCATTTAAATTTCATGAAATGTTGCTCTATAGGATGGGGTGAGTAATGAAATCCATTTCTTCATACAAAAGAATTTCTATGTACTTGAATTTTGCTTAAATATGCATGCTTTTTTTTATTAAAGGTTTGCAATAAGGCACTTTGATGCTTTTCTACCATTTTTTGTATATGTCTGAACAAACTCATCAAAAATGTAATCAATATACCTGTATGCTTAACTATAAATTACAACTGATGCCTATTCCTTTGAAGGGTGAATATTGAAAGCAGATTCCTTTGAACATTGACCTTTTACAACCAAAGCTTATAGAGAAAACACACACACAATATCTATCCGATGTTTTTAGTAGTAAACTCAAATAGGTCTCTATCTTCCATATAATGGTAAATAATTATATGAAAACAATGAAATGATTTTTTTAAAAAGTTACACATCTCATTTCTCCTGATTTTTTATACATAACAGAAAATAATTGCTAAAAAGGAATTGACCATTATGCTTTACAATAACATGATGATTCTCCCTCTATTTACTTCCCCCCACATTTCCTGTGGTAACATTCAGATGCTGTGCCACTCAGACAAACTGATTTCAAATGGTGCTAGAACTTGTTTCCATCTATTCACCACATGAGACCAGGCTGTCAGCCAGTAGCGTGTCTCAGTTGTTTCCCTTTGCTGTTGTTTTCCCCCTGCAGTTTCTTCCCTTGTTCCATTACTTATCTCCCTTGGCCATCTAAAATAATCGTTCTAAGGCAAAATCAATTTAATAGTTCGAGAAAGTTTCTTCTTAGGCAGCTAGATTCAAAAGAGGTTTCACAATAGGTAACAATTAAGCCAACTTTGTATTTCCTTTTATAGATCAAATCCAAATTCTAAGTATCTTATACACTTGGATTTTCCTCATAAAAAAATGAAATCCCTCCAAAAAAAGAATAAAAAAAAAAAAATAGAAAAAAAAAGAAAAGGAAAAAAAAAAACCATGAACAAACACAAAAAACCCTCATTTTTCAGATAGGATTGACACAATTATTTTACCTCTAGAGTTTGCTTACAAGTTCAAGAGGAATTCTACCTCCCCATTCATCATACAGTGTACTTTGACTGCCCTACTGTAAAGACATGGCCTGTGTTGTGTACAGCCCATCAAGGTCCATTGGCCCTGGAATGGATAGCCCCCTCAACTTCAGTGAAACAGACCATTAGATGATGACTACTTGGTAATCACACATGAAGGAATGCTATCTTCTGGCCATATCAGAGCTAGGTCTGATCAATTTTTTATTGTTTTCTCTCTTCCCCACAGTTAATGTCCTATTGATTCGTAGAAAAAACATTTGTACATCAAAGGGCTATTGTAAGAAACAGGTCTTACTT
Source organism: Magallana angulata (assembly GCF_025612915.1). Classification (NCBI taxonomy): domain Eukaryota; kingdom Metazoa; phylum Mollusca; class Bivalvia; order Ostreida; family Ostreidae; genus Magallana; species Magallana angulata. Next base: position 35,852,538 of record NC_069118.1, on the reverse strand, counting down.
GTCCATTCCAAACTACAGTTTCTAACCAGTGAAAGGCATGACTTCATTTCTCCATTTGTGCACTTTAAAAAAACCCCCACCTTTCTTAAAAAAACCCCCAAAAAACTGTATTATGAAGAAAACCTTAAAAATCAAACTTCTAACACCAGAAAATGTTGTCTTTTTCTAGCATCTGCAAATTGACAAAATTTAAACTTAATTTTCGTTCTTTTTCGCTAACCTCCAAATTAGAATAATCAAATTCAAATGGATAAACATTGCAAAACAGAGGTCCATGCAGAGACAAAACCATTACAAGACAAAATTGATAAGCAACATGGACTACACTGTCCTTCCAGTAGTGGTATAGACATTTGTCTTGGAATCTAATTAAGATTCTCTCTGGGACATCAAACATAATGCAATCAATGAATCAGTCTGCATACAAGTGTTATTCTGCAACTCTTTTCCCTCAACATGTGCCAGACAGACAAATATAGCTGCAAAATATACAAATAAGCCTATTAGCACCAGGCCTTACGTTTTCTGAACCAGGAAATCACAAAACCAGGAAAACCCACAAACCAGGAATTGCAGGAAATAAAAGCACCGGAAAAACCACACAACATGGAACCTGATTTCAGAAAGAACATGACCAAATGGTTTCAATTCATTCATATTTCTCTACTACTTCCCTCCCAGTATTTTCCCATTTACTGTATCTCCACATGGGATACTTTTTTTTATTACCTGAAGAAGTTGAGTTTATCCGAATTAAACCTAGCCAAGTGACTGAATCAATGGATGCACTCAATGATGGAATCAATGCCGGGGCCCGCTGCAGAATCCCCAAGTCTCCGTGAATCTACTTCATAATTGATTAATTTCAGAAAATATTCAACGACAAGTTAATATGAAATGCATACTGTGTTACATATACTCAATGCGCAGATCCCATTTCCCCATTACACATGAAACAAAAGCGACATCGCTATCAAAACCTGAACAAAGATTTCAAAGCAAATACCTGCAACATCATGAGGCCTTAATTTTTCTGCCAATAATTTGCTGTACTTGATTTCAATGCGATAGGGATCCTAAAAGTCTGTACACCCTTGGAAGAAGAGCCCATGAATGAACTGTCAGTTCCACACCAGACAGACGATTTTCGGAGGCATGCGGTCCAAATTTAATGAGCCTGGTATCTATGTTTAGGAAGAGAATCAGTCCTCTTTGAGATCGATAAAAAACAAGCAATGTGAATCAATATATAGATGTAGCTCCCAGCCCAATAAATTGTTAATGTACAGGAGAAAGCAGTGAGACTCTAGCATTCACAACTTCTAGTCTGCACCCATGGTAGGCGTCCCAAAGGAGGATGAAACACAGGTACCATTCTACTGATAAATCGACCCCCAAAAAGTAGCCACTTTGTTCATTCACAGATTCCTGCCTCTCAAATTTGCAGTAGAAAGAAAATTATATTAGCATCAATCCAGACCTTTCATGTACTTGTGTACATGCCAACGGCTCAAAATAGCGTCGATAATTTGCGTAGACTGGACATAGACCACGGAAGACTTGATTGTCAATCACTCCTGCACTGACCCAGTCTCTCTTGAATTCCAATTGATTGACCACGCTTCGTTCTCACAATATACAGTCTTGGTGACCATCGCTCACAATGGGCATAACGATAGAGGTATTATCTGTCTCTATTGCTCTCTCAATCATCTTTTCCAGCTCTAGCCACCGTATATATACAGATATGCTATATTAGGGTGATTCAATAGTCTGTAGGTTCCAACAGACCAAGATTACATCAACTTGTGTGTTTCTAACTACCACATAGGGTCAGACTACTCCTATTCGAGATGTCAAACTCTCCATGGAACAATTCAATTTTGCAGAGTCGTCTCTAGCATTCCAAATCTACAGCAAACTGCAGCCTTTACAACAATCCAATGCAATGCCTAATTAACACGCAAGATCTTGAATTCTGCAATATCCATCTCTTCGTCCTGCATGAGTTTCAAAAACAAAGGCCTCAGTGGAGCATTATCTTTGATATGAATGATTTAAATGCTAGAGCCACTGAGATGTACATATATCCTATATTGGTCCTTTTATCAGGAGCATCTGGGAGGCATTAATAATTTAAACAATTATTCAGGCATCGCCTTCCATGTTCTATTCATCACGTTTTACACAAAGGAACTTAAAAAAAAAATTCCAAAAAAGATCAATGTTTCAAGTATAGATGCATCTACCAACTAATGGATTTCTCATAAAGGGATACTGACAAATCCATTCAAAGCCTATAAATTATCAATTTGTGTTGCTTTCATGTTTCAAAATTCATGAACAAAATTTTCTATTTGGGCTTAAACTTGGAATGTAAGAAACATTTTGTAACGCTTGATCTAATTATGCTGTCAAAAATAAGAAAAAGCTACAAATTTTTTGTCAGGAACAACTGTTATCAACTTCCAACAATCTCATGTACACACTTGGAACAATTAAAGCACCATGCCAAGCAATAAAACTAGAGTTATCTTTCCCTGAAGCTGGGTAATGACCAAGGACTACAACCAATTACAGCGAGCAAAAGATCGATGCAGAGCCTTTGAACTTTCACCAGGAAACCCAACCACCAAGGTTGTTGACCCAAGGCATTGCAAAAAATAAAGCAAAATAATGGTCCCCCAAACACATCCTCTCACCATCATCTATATTGGACAGTCAGTTTAATGCCAAACACTGAGATTCTAAACCCTCACTCTGGCAAAATCTAGACTAACTATTGAAGATGGTGTGTAAAATTTGAGTTCCTTTTAAAAAGCAGAATAGAAGTTAAGAAACTCAAAGTGAGGTCAGAATTACAAGGTTTTTCTTATTTGTGGCAGGATTAAAAAAGATTCCAAAGAAGATAAAACAAAAAAAATCAAATTTCCCCCCCCCCAAAACCAGTCTGTGTTGTCTTGCAGGCAGGCAACCAACAGTCCCCTCAATTTTGCAAGGTCCTTGCATTTGATGTAAAGAGCTTGATTAAAAGTCCAATTTGTCAATTAAAACATTAGAAACCAATCTATAAAAGTTTTAAAGAATTCTAATAAAAACAAAAATGCTACATAGTAATTAATTTTGTATATCCCCAGTTAAAATAGAATTCAAACTTCAATGAAAAGCAAGATCATTCAGAAAAACTGATGTCTAGAAAAACATTCTATGCCTTAGTTACCTCAACCAATCAAAAGGGTACCTATCTAAGACAAATATCAAGGCCACATTTCAATGTCCAAATCCATGCTTTGTCATTCCACTAAAAGATGCACTGATTTCAAATGGTGCTAGACAGTATTTTCACTCCAAAATCTATTCACCACTTGAAACCAGGGACCTACAGCAGATTCTCATTTCCATGGAAACAGCTCACATGACCTGCAATCAAAACCCCCTCTAAATCCATCCTAATTTTGTGCCTACAGTAAAACTTACTGGTAAAATGAAGCCCTGCAAACCATAAATTCTTAGTTTCTACACAAACCAAGATTCTCTGCTCCAAACCAGAAATCATTACGATTTGAGAGAAAAAGATGCAACTTCCTGTTTTCGCAAAATTTACTTTTATGTGAGTTCTTCATCATCAGCGAGTTTTACTGTATACATGTAATCCGGATAAGATTTGTATCTCTCCAAGATTTCCTTCAATCGGAGTTTTATCTAAGTGAGTCTTGCTGTTAGTAACCCTGACAAGTTATGCATACCTTTCGGGCTTCGTTATCGGCATCTTCCC
>NC_069118.1:33179783-33237283 GCF_025612915.1 Magallana angulata | reverse complement strand
TATGCTAAGTCTGCATGTAATTTAAAATTTTATGATAAATAAGATTTTAAAAATCATTTACTTTTGTCAGAAGAAAGATTTCTCTTCTAAGGAAGCAGTTCAGTTATTGTACAGGACGAGAAAAATTCAATTTTTCTTCAATTATGGCTTCTTAATGGCTTTACCCACAAAAATGAGGCTAACAAAAAATTAAAAACAACCTTGATATTTTTTGTCAATTTAGTAGAAAATAACATTTTCGTAAACAAATTTTCAGCGTGAAAATTGCAGCTCATATTGCTGTAATCAAAAATAATTTAATAAAAAAAAAATACATTTAAATATGAACGGAATTTTACAATTATTGCCACAAAAATAAACACATAATGGTATATAAGACAAATTATAGCTTTATAAGATTGTTTTATTTACATTGTACATCGGGACCGATGTTTATTTATTTCTTAGCTATTTATCTCTTTACTTTTGAGAGTCCAGTCGGACAATGAAATTAATTTGTAAGAATTGATTATGATAAAATATGATTGTACTAATTTATTCTTAAAAAAAAAAAACCCCACAGAAATGACATTTGTAAGCTTCATTAGTTTATAGAATCTTAGAGTTCTCCGGAGGAGGATGTAAATGTATAACAAGCTTATCTTTTAAAAAGATTGGTGAGCTAGCGCCGTAGCCATCCTATAACACAGAAGCAGATTTCTAAAACATTGGTTTAAATTCCTGAATCGATTAATTAACAATAAGAAGTCACAGTGGTGTACTGGAATTGTGCTGGTGTGGGGTCTCAATTTAGAATTGTGAATCTAGAGTGGGGGCTTCACATCAGCAATGACATAGCTCATTGACTGTGCCTTAATCATTATGTTGCAATTTCGAAGTGAAAATTTTCAAGAACCATTGGTACTGTTGTGTAGCAATCGTTTCTTCTCGGGCCTTTCCGGTAAGCTCGGAAAACATAGCCGAGGTTGTTTTCTGAGCTTGAATGAATTTAAGATAAAGCTAGCCATTTATTATAATATTTAAAATAACTTTGCATTATAAGACCTAGATGCTACTGTTACTTTTTGACATTTTCAATAAAACACAAAACTTCTTGTGAAGATGATAAAACGAAATTCAAGTGGTACAGTTTATCTACAGTAGTACAGTATTCCCAGAGTCGAGCATGCGTATTCCAGTGAAAAAGACTAACGTAGTTGCTAGCGCTAGCAATTATAAACTAGCTCTGTCTAGAGTGCAGTTCTCTGTTCAGAAAGATCAGTGACACGTGACAAAGTGTGAATAAGAGAGGTGTTAATTACACAGGTTGTAAATGGCATTTAAATTGGTTGTTTAAGTAATCTGCATCATTATCATAATGTTGTTCTGTTGAATGATTTGTATTAAATGTTTTTTTTTCTAATTCATTGATTCGTATTTATTTTATTGTAATCTATTTGATTAGGACTTTGTGATAAATCGAACGTCAATGAAACGATTGGCATAAAACTAAGCTTTGATTATACTCTTAAAAATATTCAATTTATTTTCGTTTTATATTCTACATACACCTGAAAAATTATTTTAATCTCATTTTTTTATAAATGTTTTAAACCAAAGAGATTTTATCAAAGTTTTAATGTAAACGCTGGTTGTTATATTAAGCGGCCTTCCAATGAGCGACCTAACGGCAATCGACCCCTTCCTATCGTAGCCAAGTCCCCCAGATTTCCACAGATCGTCAGAATTTAAAGTTGACATTCAAGTTCAAAGGTTGTGATATATCGATCGGGGAACCAATTCCCCAAGATCATCAAAGAGAAGAGAGAAAAAAAAACCCAACGCTGCTTCCAGCAATGAAGGGAAAAAAAAGCAGTCATTATAAAGAATAAGATTTTTATTAGTGGGATACCATACCACCCGCCATCAATTGAACAGATGTTTACCACTCAGACGCCCAGGTGCATTTATCGGCACAGGGAGCCGAGGACAATGGGTCTCCGGACGACGCTAGGAGAGAAGGCATATGAGAGTTGGTAGAAGGGGGCGCAGGAATCGCTCAGGAGGTGAGGAGAATAACTCCCAGGACCTAAAAATCGTAGGATGGTATATTCCCGGTGGTTTTGAAAAATAAATGGAAAGAAAGAATTTTCAAAAACGTTTTATGTACGTACGACGTAATTTGTCTTTCCGAATGTTGGATCGACAAGGAATTTTCAATGGACGGTCCAGATTATAAAGCGTTTATCTTCCCTAGGAAATCCAAATCAACAAAGAAGGAGGCTCGATTATTTTAATTAAAAGTGAAAACACCCCTTAAATCAGTGTTGAGGAAAAATATAAAAAATGTTTATTTTACAAATATCTATGGATGGAATACATCTTCAATTCTATTTAAGGAAACTTATTCGCAGTGAATTACAGAAATATATATAATAACAAAACAAAGACTATCGTCACATCGCCTGGAAACTGGTAGATATAATATATGTAACACAAATAGAGGAAATAGAGTTTGTTAACATTGCCGAACTAGTGTTGAATATAATTTTCATTTTTTTAATTGTTTTTCTGTTAAATGTTTGTTTGTTTGCGCAAAATATATAGATGACGGAATATTATCTTAAACTTCTATGTTTAGATCAGTTTAACCGTTTACTCAGTAATACAAATAAGAGGTAAATGACAATGTATTAGTGCTGGCAAATTAAAAGTCGTCGTTCTAATAGATAAATACATTTAATAGTTAAATTACATGCACTATTTCATCATTTTACTTTGCTACCAAGCATGATTTTATGATGATTCTGCCTGTACCTCCAATCTTAAAGATAAAACTTTTTTTTTCATAACGTGACGAGACCATGTAATATATAACTTTTAATTTTTAAAAGACGGACTGGTTTAAAGTCGAAATTGAGCTTAGCCCTAATTTGAGCAATTTAAAGGTACTTTTCTTTTTTATCAATTTTTTTTTAATTGCAAGTAGGACTGTCATACGACCTATAATTTCTTTTTTAAAATCCTGGACAAGCCCTTTTTAAAACGGGATTAAAGCTGTGATCAGAGGAATATGGTTAAAAACTATACATGTATAGACGTTTCATCACTTCTACATTGGCCAGCGTTCGCGACATATTCGCATTTAACGTTTTAGCAACGTAGCATGAAAATTCCGCAAATATCATTCCTGAACTACATATTAATTATTTTAAAGCACTTCAAAAGTATAAATAAGTAAATAAATATCATATGATGGAGTTCCTCGCCAAATTTAAAAAACAGAAGTTCACCTACCTTTTTATACACTGAATCGATTTAAACAGATCCGTATCTTTGAAAATGATATTAACTGAGTGAGACCTATATGGAGGATCGTTGTGTTTTGATATAATGACGTAACTACTGGTATAACAGGGGCCATATAGAGGTGCTGACTATAGGTATTCTTATAAATGACTTTTATCATCGATATTTATAGTATTGGGGTCCGTATGGAGGTGTAACAGGGGCCTCATAGAGGAGCTCGACATAAATAGCTAGCATGATGGAAAAAGTCTTATATCATCGTTATTTTTAGAAACAGGAACTGACTTCACAAAACAGTAAGAATGCACGGTTTAATCGATCATTCTATAACGGGTTGTCAAAGAGAACAGTACAAATAGAATATTATAGCATGGAGTGCATTGAAAACGAGGACACTGAATGAAAGCTATAGATTTGACAATAAGACAGTCTGCAAAAAAGATTTTAAAGAAGTGACCGTTGACTGCTACGAATTCGCCGATATCTGGGGAACTGAAGAATTTAGTAACTGGAGTGTGCCTCAGCGAGCGCCTAATACGAAACAAGATCAAGCAAAACAGACAAAGTTATCAATGAAGAAAGTCCAGATTGACAATTAAAATGTTCACGTTCAGCAAGTTCTATACGAAGATGGGAAAGGTGATTGGTCGAGTTACGCCATCGATAGAGCTCATTTTAGGAAAAGAGTTCAACTGAAAGAAATGATTTTTTGTAACGGATACTAAACGAAAAAAGTTTATAAGTGGCAGTTAGAGGACCATGTCTTGATGGTGACGTAACCATTTGTAGAAAGGGACGTGTATTGATTACTTTTATCATCGATATTTATAGTATTTGGGTCCTTATAGAGGTATAACTTGGGCTCTGAAATCGTGGATAAGAAAAAATCGAACATGCTTAAAAAGGTTATAGCTAGTATACAGAGGTCTCATGTCATCGTTTTTAATAGAAACAGGAGCGGGTTGTACATAATAGTGAGCATGCGCAGAAAAAAACAAAACTATTGTGTTTCATTATAGATTGTCAAAGAGGAATATTATTAATAGCAATGAGCGCATTATATAAAAAAAAAGTGGACATTGAATGAGAGTGGTTGGTTTGATAATAAGACAGCATGTTTAAAATATATTATTTTAAAGAAGTAACACAAGACGACTACGATGTTGGCAACAGCTAAGGAATTAAAATAATTATTTTGTTAAGACGGAAAGTTAAGCCCGTAGTGATCGCTTGATTTGAAAAAAAAAGAAACAAATGCAAAACGTTATCAGGGAAAAATTACAGTTTGGCGATAATGTTCACACTCTGTTAGTTCCATACGAAGAAAGGAAAGGTGATGGATGAATGACGCCATTAATAAACATAAGTTCGAATTCATTTTAGGAGAGAAGTTAAACTGCAGACAGAATGGTTTTGTTACCGATATTTAAAGAAAAATATGTTTGTTTGAAGAACAATTAAAGGACTGTGTCTTATATAATGATGACATAACTATTTGTAGAAAGGGGTCCTTAAAGAGGACTCTTAGCATCGACATTCCATCTAGAGGTGTAACGTTGGCTATAGAGAGGTGTTCGGTATAAAAAATGAGCATGCGTAGAAAACAATTAAGAGGTCTCATATCATCGTTATTTTTAGAAACGGGAGATGACTATACAAGGGGTGAGCATGCGCAGAAAAAATATTGGTTTAATTGATCATTTCGTTCTATATTGTCAAAAAGTACAGTATAAATGGAATATCATAGCATGGAATGCAATTGAAAATGTGGACACTGAATGAAGTCGTTGGTTTGACAATAAGACATATAGTGAGCGCTTGATATGTAACAAGATGAATGCAAAACAGACGAGTTATCAAAGAAAAAGTTCAATTTGACGATTATGTTCTCACTTTGTTTGAGACGAAGATAGAAAAGGTGAACGGATGAATGACGCCAATGATAATGCTCATTTTAGGAGAGGAATTTACAGTCAGAAATGTATTCCTTACTAAAATAAGATAAAAAAAACATAAAAAAGGGCCAGTAGAGGACAGTGTATTGATGAGGATAAAACTATTTGTAAAACGGATTCGTATTTAAGACTTTAATCGTATACTCGCAATGTTTGGGTCTATATAGAGGGTTAACAAGGACCTTGTAGAGGTGCAGGATAAAAAGAGCAACCATACGTGGGAAAAAGTTAAAGATGTCTCACATCATCGTAGAGCTGATTATACACAAGAGTGAACATGTGCAGAAAAAAGACTATTGGTACGTGAGGAAAAAAACCCCATTATTTTAATTACTGTGGTTTTATTAATATTCAAGGGTATCAATTTTCGTGGATAAAGTGAAAATCACAGTTTCAAGGATACATAAATTCGAGGCCAATGACCCTATCAATACAAAATGTTAATAGAAATTGCACTTCGATGAACATTTAATTTCATGGATCAACTTAACGATATCCACGAAAATTGATATTTAACGAATATTGATAAAACCACAGTATGGGTTGTCAAATAGTACAGTAAAAACCGTAGAGTTATACCCATAGTGAATTGCTATGGAAAGCCGAACGAATAAATTATTACGCCATTGATAGTGCCTATTTTATGAGAGGAGTTCAACTGACAGGAATGAATTTGTAACCGATGTTTAAAGAAAAAAAAATAAATATCAAAGGAAAATTAGAGGAGTGTGTTTCATGATAACATTACTATTCTAAAAAAATGACTTTTAGCATCGATATTTACATGTATAGCATTGGGGTCTGTTCATAGTTGTAACAGGAGCTCCTGTAGCGGTGCTTGATATAAATAGCGAGGATGCATAGAAAAAAATCAAGAGGTCTCATATCATCGCTATTTTTAGAAATGGGAGCTGACTATACAAAATGGTGAGCATGCGCAGAAAAAATTATTGGTTAAATGGATCATTTTGTTATAGATTGTCAAAATGAACGGTGCAAATGGAATATTATAGCATGGAATGCGTTTTAAAAAACGTCGACACTGAATGAAAGTCGTTGGTTTGACAATTATACGACATGTTGTGAGCGCTTGATATGTAACAAGATGAAATGCAAAACAGACTAACGTCAGTTTGACGATAATATTCATACTCTGCTAGTTTCATACAAAGGACTAGGAAAGGTGAGTGGAAGACGCCATTGGTAATGCTCATTTTAGGAGAGGAATTCACCAGTCAGAAATGAGTTTGTTACTGAAATCAAATGAAAAGAAAAGAGGCTTTTGAAGGACAATTAGAGGACCGTATCTTAATGGTATCTTAATGGTGACGTAACTATTTGTACAAAGGGGCATGTATTAAGAATTTCTATCATCGATATTTATAGTATTCGGGTCTGTTTGGAGGTGTGACAGGTGCTTTATAGTAAATAGCGATCATTCGTTAAAAAATGTTTTATACAATGTAGTATACGAAGGTCTCATATCATCGTTATTTATAGAACAGGGCGGACTAATATACAAAATAGTGAGCAAGCCCCTCCACCCACAAAAGACTGTTGATTTAATCGATTCCTTCGAATTCATTGTGGATTGTCAAAGAGTACAGTACAAAATTTATGAAAATTTTTAGCATGGAGTCCATTAAAAAACGAGAATATTAAATGAGAGACGTTGATTTGACAATAAGACAGCCTGTATAAAAGATTTAAAAGAAGAAATCCAAATACGGGCTCTACAATTTTGCCGATCGCTGGAAAACTGAAGAATTTTTGTTAAAACGAAGAGGTATGCCCCAGTGACCGCTTGATGTGCAAGATGAATGCAAAGTAAAGTTAACAATGAAAAATTCCAGTTTGGCGATAATGTTCACACTCTGTTAGTTCTATTCGAAGATAGGAAAGGTGAATGCATGGATGAATTAGCCATTGAAAATGCCTTTTTTTTAAGGAGAAGATTTCAACATACAGAAGAAATGAAATTGTTACCAATATTGAAAAGAATGATAAAATTTTCAAAGTTCAATTGAAGTTAGAACACTGTGTCGGATAATTATGTCATTGCCGAGGTGGTACATTTTGTATTATTGCACCCGCTTAAATACAGCTTCGTAAATGAAAAATCGAATATAACAAATGAAAGACCATTGTCTATATATTGTGTATATTAACACTTTTAACCACTTATAACCACTTTTAGTTTTAGTATGTCTCACTTAAAGGTGTGATATTTACCTTTGAAAATTAATACCCAATAGGAAAATAATAATTCCCAAAGGATAAATAGTTTTTCTACATTGTTGAAATATTGAAAATCAAATAAGATTTTTTTAAAACTCTGTACGAATCATATACAGGAGTATAGGAGAGAAAAGTATTTTGAATTTTTGAATTTGATTCAGACAGGTAGTTTATCTATAGGAAATAAAGATTTTCTATAAAATTTTAAAATCCCATGGGAGTTTTATTCAAATGCTATCGGAATTCAAATTCCTAAAGGAAGTTCTTTTATTCAGACAGGAAATTCAAAATATTTTATAGGAAAGTTGTTCTTCTTATGTGAAAAATTATTTTTCTGTAGGAATGTTTTTAAAAGGCAAATATCTCACCTAACAAGTGAGATACCTTAACCCAAAAGGTTGATATAACTCTTTAAACAACGGTCTATCATATGGCATATTTAAATTTTTCGATAGATACAGCTTAAGGCGGGTGCAAAAATTCACCTTGGCACTGGCATAGTAACTTGTATCTAGCACAGTGTTCTAAACGATGTACTGTTGGCTTCTTTTATTGTTTTTTAAGGTATATTGTACAAAGTTAGAACATTGCTGTACAGTTATGTTCTAAGTGGAACTTTTTGTATGAATGAACCCCCTCCCCCAAACGGATTAAGTTTTAAAATTATGACATTTGGCGAGAATAGGTTTACCTTTGTAATCTTTTTTTTTCTTGGGGGGTGTCAAGATTTCCGATTAGTCTAGTCCCCAACATGTCAATTGCTTTCGACGCCACTGACATACAGTACCGAGTAGTCTCAACCTAGCACCAAAGTAAACCCCAACTAAACCCCGTTTTTTTTAAAGTTTAGTTGGAGTTTTCTCTAGGTCTGCTTTTTTGAGTTCTACTCGGGGTTTGCTTTTGGAGTCAACTGTACGCACTGAAGTGTGAAGCAGAACCATCTTTTAATCTTACCGCCTGAAACTCCTTCCCCTTGTATATTCCAAATTCACAAGTAGCGTCTGCTTTCAGTGGTAAACCTCTGATCTAATTTTACTCTCAGTGTCCACTCTGGGTTTACTCTGGGTCTACTCTAGTAAACACAGGATAAACCCCAAAAGTAAAACCAGGGTTTAGTTGGAATTTACTTTCTGTGAGGTTGTGTGAGATCGGTACAGTATCTTATTTACTATCGACTTTGAGGTGCCCCATTTGTATTATCTTGAAAAACATCAAGTTGTGTTGAAGACAAACCGAACATTCTAATAACAATACTGTTTTATTTGCAATCATCATCATCTGAAATATAAATTATTTTTTCCTCATTGCTATGATAGTGCTGTCAATTCCTTTACATGTCAATCAGTTGTTGATTAAAATCATTCTAAATCATTAACACACTAAAGATAGAGTGTAAATAAAAAATGTGACATATTTTCCTTTTGGCTAGCAGCAACTGTACAGGAAAACATATCAACTCTTTTTGCATACTCGGTCAATCTTTCATTAACGATAGATAATCTCATTATTTGTTATTGGCTGGTTAATAAGATGATTGAATTTTCCATCAGATAAAAATTTCAGACGAAACATGTTCACATGGTCCATCATTTTAGGTATTACAACAATGTTATAAGAATAAAAAAAGATCCTTCATGTCACCAGTATATGTTGACCTTTTACCACAATTGGTATTGAGAATTTCCTAGTATTCCTTCAGATCTGATGTTCGCAGATACTTGAATCTCTCATTGTTGTTCTATGGTGATCGATTGCACGTTTTCGTTTTCATACAAATCATTTCTAGATATGTACCCTCCATATAATATATATATTTTTTTATAATCTTTTGTTATTGCTTTTCTAAAACTTATCTCATGTAACCTATGCTTTTATAAAAGCATTGGGATTTTTATTATTTGAATACATTTTTTGTGTACCAAAAACTTCTTTTGCACTTTGTACAAGTATATTACCAGTTTCTTCTACAATATTATTAATATAATTCAGATGCTTGTTTAGTTGAGCAACATTCAAGTCTATCCTCCAAACAATGATAAGGTACGTATATTTTACTAGTGTATGTACATAGTACAACATTATGATAAGTGAACTTTTCGTCGATATTAATAACCATTTTTTAGCTACATGTACAGGTATTTGCATATATCCATACATTTGTTTGACAGTTCATAATCACTTGATTCCCTGTCTATAAAAAATTCACATTTCTGTGGTTCCATGAATCGTTAATACTACATATATTTAGTAAATATTTAGTAGGTGGTATCAAAACCTGGTTTTCAAAATCTACGAGCTCAATACATGTATACATGTACTCTTTCTCACACACCACTCTACTGTTAAAATCACCAACCAGGCATTACACATTCAATATCAGTTTCAAATGTCACAATTTTTTTAAAGTTCGTCAAAAAGTTTTTAGATGAATAACGAGAGTTCACTCACATGTGGAAACATTATATAAAGAGTCCAAGTAATCAAGCCTTCTTATAAAGAACTGCTAAAAAGTATTATCAAATCCTAATCAATTTATATCAAAATAAAATTTGTAATCAAATTATTAATTTAAAAAAAAAGTTTTGCTAACGCGGGGTCATAAACTTTTTTCATTGAAAACGGTGTCTATTAGTGAGGAAAATATTATTTAGCGGCCGATATGTGCACAAAAACTTAATAATCACATGTTTACGTTGGATATTAAAGTAAAATTTTATTTTAATTCATATGTGTTAATTATATTTTGAAACATTAAAAAGCAAAATGCTTTTTTAAAATGTATTTTGGTCTGTAGACATATGTTCCCCCTGTGAAACAACAAACCTTTGGTATAAATATGCTTAAAAAAACAATATATAAAACCCCTCTAAAGAATTTTGTTTCACCGGGGGGAAAGATATTTTATTAAAAAAAATCCGTTTTCCGTTAGTTTCTATTATGAAATGAGTTATTTAACAAATCATTAATTTTAATGAAAACATACAGTAATGTTTACATTATCATAAAAAAAAATGAATTAGACAATTATCAAAAAATGACTTTTAGTTAGGCGGCTAGACAATGCTATCGTTCGCAGTCCTTTGGTAATATATATACGTCCTTTTTTAACTCTAATCCACAAAAACCTGGTCACATTCATTGGTAATTAAAGAAACAAAGTTATTAAAGGCGTTGCGCACATAGACAACAATTCCACCCTTTATCTGAGTTGATAGGCCTTACCTGTGTGTAAATTACCACGTTTACTTATGAAAGTGTTACCGTGGTTTTCCACTTCTATGACATCAGCACAATCTGTCTTGGTTTCCGTTATAACTGTTAAAACACAATCTAATGTTCATTTATAAATTCTAAAACAAATCTGCAGATTGTAGAACATAAGCCATTAACAATAGCAATAACATTCAAACTTCTAATTTCAATATCATACACATGAACTGAAGAGAGTTACGTTGATGGAATGAGAGTACCAATGCACCGGATGTTGACATCATACAAGTGTTACAAGATTGAGTTGCGCAGACAAAAGGTAGGGCTTAGGTTATTGGCTGAATTAATTGCTGAAATAATTATTATTTCAAAGTAAATTTATCTCTGTTTAATTAAATTCAATGATGAATCGAGGAAGTACTGTAGAAAGTAAAGAAATAAGAGGGGTTAAAATAGGGGATGGGTGTCATTTTTGAGACTTGGATTCATTTGCTGTGGATTGCTGTAAGTTGTAAACACCTATAAACGCCAGTGGGACCCTATATATTTCTAGTGATATTTTGTTAGTGCTTGGAATGAACGTTCAAATGTGACCAAGGATATTTTGTAAACTAGCCAGATGTGTTTAGGTTAACATTGAGCTCTATGTGGAATGAATTGGTACTCTTTCCCCTGATTGTTTGCATGGCCTTCAAAGTCCTAACGTTGCGCTGTCGCATTTCTGAATTTTGGTCCTGGTACGTTGCGTCGAGGCGTTCCAATCGTGTGATCTTGTTTCAGATTCTTTTGGTTCGGTGAATTTGTACACGTACTTGTCTCCCGTTGACGAATAGCTTGTCCACCAACATTATTTCTGGCTTTTCCCCTTGCAGCTGCTGTTTTCTTAATCTTTCGCTGATACTCTCGGGGACTATTCGTTCACTCCATATGGCTTATTTTTCAATTCCCACGGTGCTGCTCTCCGTACGTGTTCTCTATTGGTCTGTGTTTTCCCTGGATCTTTTTCAACATACGATGGACAATATGGAATTTTAACTCATCTTTTCCTTTTAATGAACGTTTTCAGTACTCTCTCTGTGTCCTCCTCTGCTTGTTCCTGAATACCGTCGAATATATCAAGTTTACCCCTCATCGATCTTGTTTGGAGGTCTGTGGGGTGCTCATTTAACCATTTTATCTCCCCGTTGAGTGTTTGTACTCTGTCAACGATTTCACTGATTTTATTCATGACCTCGCTGGTCTGTTCTTTAATGTCAGTAATTTTTCTTTGATTACTTTAATTTGACTTCATTGTTTTGTTATTCAGTGTCTATTCACAAAAGTCATACTCTTGCCATATTACAGACCTTCATTTTCATGTTCTGAACATCTCTATTCACTGTTCGTATTTTCCATTCCAGGGCCTGAGGACTAAATGGTACACATTAATTTATTTATCAAAATGAGCGGCTGGGTTACATTGGTTTATAAATCTAGGATAAAAAACAATATTGTACGTGTTGTTAATCATTGCGGCTCCATGTTACCATAATTCTGGAAGTACTTTTCAGCCCTCCCCCCTCCCCGTTGGACCCCCCCCCCCCCCCCCCCGATCTGCGCATGCATAATGTTACGTTTTTTAAAACAGAGTTTGACTGGCATCGGAAGTGAAACATTTTGGTTTGTCCTTCTTAACTGGTAATTTCTATTTACTGTATTTTTAAAACATTTTCTGAAGCTTTTCCTCATCAGAAGCAACAAAGGCAATATAATCGGCATGAGATAAAATTTATACATAATTTAGTATTGTTTAATTTAATTCAACAGTTTTGAGCTCTAAATTTAATCGCAGGATCACTGATTAATATAAATGCGGCAATTATTATTGGTTAAATTTCTCACCCTGACATGGCATTGTTTGATTCACATCTTTATCTGGAGTTACTTTGGAAAATTTTGGCCATATAACCATTTATTAATTTATTGCCGTTACATGAAATCCATGCAGCTCTTATTACTAGTATACTATATGTATAGAAGTTTACTGAAATTTAAATCCTGTTCTCTCTCTCTCTCTCTCTCTCTCTCTCTCTCTCTCTCTCTCTCTCTCTCTCTCTCTCTCGTGTTGTTGGTGTGTGTGTGTTTGGGAGGGACGGATTGAGGCATAACCTGGTTCTCTTGTGAGTCGGACGTAACTGGGACCGACCTTATATATATATATATATATATATATATATATATATATATATATATATATATAATATATATATATATATATATATATATATATATATATATATATATATATATATATATATATATATATATATATATATATATATTGTATAAATGAAGGAATGAAGACAATGAATGAAGAAAACGTAATCTAAATCAATGACTCAAAGAAAACTGCCAGTGAGAAAAAATTCAGCTGCCAGGTGTCAAGTAATTAAATAAACGATTCTTTGTTTACCATCAAAAAATAAATAAATATCAAAATAATAGAAGGAATCATGCTCGGTAGATGTAAAAATGTATCTACATTTATAACTACATGTATATTTTCATTCCATAAAATTCCTGAGAGATTTTACTTAACAAATAAGGAATCATTCTTTGAATATCATGAGGTGATCAAATATTGTCGGGTGTGATCAAATCTTTTTTCATCACCTCACAATATTCAGAGAATGATTTTCTAGTCTGAAATATCCGATGTTTTCCTGGCTTTTTTAACAATTTTGATATTTCACTGTCACATGCCAGGAAAATGTTAAAACCGGCGCCATTACGAAAACTGGAAATTCGTCGATTCCAATTGGAGGCGGCATTATTGGCTCGATTTTAAATAGGTCAACAACACTATTGTTTTTCAGTGTGATTATCAAAAAGTTCAGTAAAGTTATAATTTAAGTTGTATTATTTAGTTTAAATAATAGAATGTAATGAATGTTACGTTGAGTACATTCGGGTACTGCGTAAACAGCAAGTCAAATATTTGTACGAATAAATATCAAATTAACAACTAGATGACAACATATATCATGATAGTTTATATCAGTATTTATATGATATGTTACAGAACCGAAGGATTCCTCTTTTGCTTACCTTACTATTTGCTAATTTAGCCAGATTGCGTCTACATCAGTTCATGTGCTTCGCCTTTCATACAAAGCTAGCTGCGTGTATTCGAACATGGGAGCAGCAATTGTAGCGAACGCACTGCCGCCTGGCGTAATAATGCCTCATTAAATTCATGGGACTTGTATTCGTCTTCACTGAAAGCGCTTCATGGTATGCGTAATCGAATTTACGTTTGTAACGGAGATGTAGTAAATAACCGGAATTAAAATACAAGACAGAAGAAAGAAGTTATACGAATGGGAACAGAATAACGCAACATAGAATTAATCATAACAGAATGAATAAAACAGAATCAAAGTGAATTATAATAAGCAAGGATATGAATACAGTAAAGTGACATACAATACATGTGAAAATGTAACGAAGAATAAAGAAGAAAGCAGAATAAAAATAAAAGCAAGATACCTAGAATTTTGGCGGTAATTCCCTTCCATATAAAACACCGTTCCAGTTGCGATGTCAATGCAGCATTCACAGTTTCGAACAAGACAGTTCATGAAGTAACGCCATGGCATGTGCAATGTTTTAGAGTGTAGTTGTACTGCATAACAGTCGGATTTATATTTTCCTGACATCTAATTGATATGAGTAATTTACAACCAGACTAAATGGCTCAATTATCTTTTATGTTCGCATTTTTTATTTTTTTTTTTTCGATTTATTTTGACGCGCATTAATCGAAATCGGCTTGTTCATGACAATTGGGTAAATTATGCGACAAAATTACTGTTATTTTGCTTGGGAATTTTATATAACTTAAAAATCTATTCAATTTACTAAAAAATTCTTCAATTTTATTGTCAATTGTCAATTTATCTCGGAATAAAAAACCCGGGACAGACTTAAGTGTAGGTAGAATGTCAGTACCTGGATACTCTGCGGATGCATCCTGGGTCATCTCGTTCTGGGGATGAGAGGTCTCGGTCCTACTAGACATGGCGGCAATCACTGCCCGTGTCACCTCGTCTAACTGCTCTCTGTTTACAGTTTGCCCTTAATGAATTCTATAGATACTGTGATACGTGGAAACTTACTGTTAATATTTGTAAAACAAAAATTGTTGTATTTTCTAAAGGTCGTCAACCCAAATATGTCTTTTCATATAATGGTTTACCTATTGAAATAGTTAAGGAATTTAATTATCTCGGTGTAATTTTCTCAAGAACAGGCTCATTTTTTAAAGCAAAAAAACGGCTATGTGAGCAAGCACAGAAATCAATGTATGGAGTTATAAGGAAGATAAGAACTTTTAATTTACCTATTGAGTGTCAATTAGATTTATTTGATAAAATCGTTGTACCAGTTTTATTGTATGCATGCGAAGTCTGGGGTTATGAAAATATTGAGATTATTGAACGTGTCCATTTAAAATATTTGAAACATATACTTAATCTGAAAAGTTGTACACCTAGTTATATGGTATATGGCGAAACTGGACGATTTCCTCTGTATATAACCATTTTTACTAGAATGATTTCATTCTGGGCCAACATAATCAATAGCAGTGAAAACAAGTTAAGCAAAATCATATATATGTATGTACGTATTCTTTTTGATAAGGGACAAATATTAAATCCATGGCTATGCTCTATAAAAAATGTTTTAGATAAATGTGGGCTTTCAAATTTATGGTGTGATCATGAATCGTACCATTATAACTCCAGTTGGATTAAGACAACTATTAACCAAAGGTTAAGAGATCAATTTTTACAAAAATGGCATAACGATATTCAGGAATCGACTAAGGGTGTTATATATAGAATTTATAAAACAAATTTTGAATGTGAACGCTACTTACTCTTGTTACCCAGTAAATTAAGAAAAATATTAGTTAAGTTTAGAACTACAAATCATCATCTTCCGGTTGAAATAGGAAGGTGGGGTATTGTTGAAAGAAGTAAACGTTATTGTAATTTGTGTAATTGTAACAAAATTGGTGATGAATTTCATGTTATATTAGAATGCAAGGCATTAAGTAAATTACGAAGTCAGTTTTTAGATACATATTACTGTTCTTCTCCTAACACCAAAAAGTTTTATGAAATCATGTCTTCAGTCGATTATGTCACATTAAGAAAACTGTGTTTCTTTATTTCAAAAATTAAACATATTGTTCGTTCACCCCACTTACTTTCTTGAACTTTACAACTATATTGTATATATGTAAATATGTTTGTTCTTCTTATGTACCTCTTGTACCATTATATGGTGTTGAGTGAAAATAAACTGAACTGAACTGTTCAGCGCTGCTGTTTGCTTTTGGGTTGACACGGTTTCCTTATCTAGGTTAGGTGAGGTGGAGAAATCAACCATATTCAAACTATGCTGGGGACCAGATAGATCAACCAGATTCACACTACGCTGGGGACCATCAGAGATGTCTGTTGCGACACGCTTCCGGTCGCGCGGCTTTGCACGTGGTGCAGGTGAGGCCTCTCGAGCTTTCCTCGTTTGCACAGTTTATTCATTAAAAAATAGATAAATAAACTAGAGACGAGCTCGTTGCAAGCAACGATTAGGTTTTCCGTCGTAGCTGCGTCATACTTGTGACGTATTACAAAAAATTGATAGCTGACCATAGTACAATATTAGATGTGTAAACACTGAGAAACAAAGTATTATATTTCTGTGACCGCGTAGATTTTACGGTGATAGAGAATTCGTCTGGGTCTGCATGGGTCGTGTGCAGTAGGAACCGGGTGAGGGAATGTTGGCATAAAGTGTATAAGGTAAAAGGTTGGGGCGCGCTGTGGGCCGTAAGCTAAAAACGAAGGGTAGGTTTGCCGTATTCCCGAAGGTCCACCAGTATACAGTTCCAGAGAAATAAACAGGCAATTGATGCAGGATTCCACATTATTGGACGAGACTCAACGATGGCAACATTATAACAATTTAACAGACAGACATGTTACAATCAAGTCGGATATGGCCAGAAGTGGGAGAGTCGGACGTGGCCGGGGCTGGCCGTCGTATTCCAGACTGCGCATTGACAATTGTACATAACTATTTATAAGAATATTAACAACTAGAGCAAAGCTCGTTGCAAAGCAACGAGTGGGTCTTCCGTTAATGTCGGATGTAAAGCTGGAAGTTCCTGTAAGAAGCAGAGCTCCTAAACCAATAACAAAAGTAACTAAAATAAAAAGATGAAAACAATTGAATTATTCCTGGTACGACTTAACAATATCCGAATCATTTTAAGTACGACTTAACAAAAACCTTTCTGATTTCAAGAACGACTTAACAAAAAAATCCGAATGTGTTTAAGTACGACTTAGCAATTATTTTTGGTACGAGTTAATATCACTTTAAACAAAACGCTATTTTTTAAACCAAGGACGCGGAATCAAAATTTCCGGAAAAATCAATTTTTAAACCCCGATATCTCTGTAATGCATCGTCCGATTCAAAAACGGATTTCAGTTTTGAACTCAGCATGAAAATTACTGTAAGATACGTACGTAAAATGTTTAAAATTGAAAAACATGAAAATTCAAAAAAATTGGTTTTGCTTCCGGTTTCGACCGGAAGTGTCTGAATTGAGTTTCCAGCCTTATGTCATAAGTAAAACGATTGTTCTATCTTTTCTGTAAATCTCATAGCTTTATCTTAAATCAAAAATGAGAAAAGCTCCGGACAAAATCACTTTTTAAAACGTGAAAAAAAAAAATATCTGACGAAATTGATGACGTCATCAAATAATTTTTTCATATCATAGAGATCTTTTAGATACACATTACACCTGTAAATTTCAAAACAATCGATGTAAGCGTTTTTGAAATATTTGAATTGGAAAAAAAATAAAAAGAATAATAATAATAAGAATAAGAAAACTAGAGCAAAGCTCGTTGCAAAGCAACGAGTGGGTCTTCCGTTAATGTCGGAAGTAAAGCTGGAAGTTCCTGTAAGAAGCAGAGCTCTTAAACCAATAACAAGAGTACCTTAAATAAAAAGATGAAAAAATCGAATTATTCCTGGTACGACTTAACAAAAACCGAATAATTTTACGTACGACTTAACAAAAACCTTTCCGATTTCAAGAACGACCTAACAAAAAAAATCCGAATGTGTTACAGTACGACTAAACAATTAATTTTTAGGTACAAGTTAATTTAACCAAGAACTTGATACTAATTTCTAAACCAAAAACGCGGAATCAACATTTCCGGAAAAATCATTTTTTGAACTCGTATATCTCTGTAATGCATCGTCCGATTTTAAAACGGCTTTCAGTGTTACATTCAGCTTAATAAGCTCTATAAAACACATATTCATTTTTGATTTGATCAGAAAATTCATTTTTTCGAAAAATTTGATACCCTTCCGGTTTCGACCGGAAGTGACAGATTTTCATTTCCAGCCTTATTACAGAGGTAAATCGATTAAATCATAACCATTGAAAATTTCAAGCCTCTATCTTGAAGCGTTTTTGAGAAACGCCGCGGACAAAATGACTTTTTGAAAATTTTAAAAATGACGTAACGTAAAAACGGAAGTGACGTTTTCAAAGAAACTTCACAAACTTTGAGGTATTATAGTTGCACACAACCTCTGAAAATTTCATCAAAATCGGTTGTAAACTTTTTGAGTTATAAAGCCGAAAAGGAGTCAGAAAAAAAAATAAAAAGAATAATAACTAGACACGATCTCGTTGCGAGCAACGAGGAGGTCTTCCGTCCGATTTAAGAAAATGGAATGACGTTTACCTTGATCTTCGTCAACGAAACATATCTTGGAATGGGGGTGGGATCTAAAAAAGCTATCAACGAAAGACTATATCCCCTTATTTGAGGGATAAGCTTTCATTTCAGGTAAAAGGTATTTTGGTTTTAAACACTTTCTGTGCAATAATTTAAATGTTTAGAAATTAGTAACAGTTCTTGAGATATCTTGGAAATATTGTTTTATGAACCGATCGTATAACTTCTTTAAGGGTTCTGATGACAAACAGTATATGGTTGTGTATTTTAAACATAATTTTAGCATGTTTTGTTCAATATCGCTTTCAGAGTTTTCCTGCATTCTGAGATACTGAAGATCAATATATATATAACAAAGAAGTAAACGATTGCTATGTATAGGCCAATAACATTATGATGAATATAATTGCTTCTATAACATATTACAAAATATTTACAGTTAATAGTCATCATTTAAAGTCTTTACAGCCCTCTCGGTCCTTTCTTTGAAGAGCCAGTCCCTTTTTCTTGATGTCAAATTATAAATAAAAGTTCATGTCATTTCAAACACGTTTTGTTTAACAAGTGTTTAGAAATTATGTACCGTTCTCGAGATGTCTAGAATATGTTGTCTTAGGGACCGATCCTGTAACTCCTTTTAGGGACCGGATAACAAAGAAAATTATGGTTGCAAATTGTTGAGTACAATATTTTGAGCATCCTCTATTCAATATTGCTTTTCAAAATTTTCCTTCATTTTGAGATTTTGAAAATCAAAATGGAGAAGACTGGACCTTTAAAATCCGTATTTACGTAACAAAGGAGTAAACAGTCACCGTGTATAGTTCAATAAGGTTATGATGAAGGTAATTGTGGCGTATTTTTTCATGTTAAGAAATATTTGATTGATTGATTGATTTAAATATGTAATATAAAGATGTATTTTAACAATATAGTTTATATCAATCGGGTTAAAAAGATACAGAAATTAATAAATAATTTTTATAATTTTTTTCGTGTCCACAATAAATATAGCATTTGAATATAAACCCCGCCTTAAATCGGTCACGTGATACCAGGCTCAGTCTATCACAACAACAATGGCGACGACGAGAAAGAGAGGTATACCCGTAATACCGTTAAGTTTGATAGATTTAGCCAAGAAAAAAAAGAGAGACAGAATGACAAAGCCGGATAGGAACAAAGAGAAGATTGTCATCGGAGACCATGTAGATTAATGGAATAGGAATTAAAGCCGAATTAAACTTAAGTTTAATAAATTTTTATCATGAAGTTGTAGGGATTTTGCTAGTCAGGTTCGTACGTGCTCCATGGCCATGTGTTCCATGTCTTTACTTTATAAGTTATGAACCACAAGTGGATTTTCATTTAGAGAAATCTTGAATAAAGAATGAATAAACACTCTCAGTACATGCATTCCTCAGGAGAGGGGGTATTCACTCATTTTACCGTGTCGTTGATGCTAAAATAGTGTTTCATCTTTATTACACATAATTAGCAATTTATATAATTCTACATTAATGAATAACGGGACAATAATGCTTCGGGTATAATCTAATATAAGATAATCTAATTCAAGACTTGAAAAACGTGATTCTTATTTGTAAACAAACTGTTCTTCCAATGGATTTCCCGCACTCATGCGCAGTGGCGTTACAAATGGCCGATCACATTAATATTCATCAGACGTGTAGCAAAATTTAGAGACAAATAACTGAAGAAAGAACATGTTTTACCAGCCTAGAGTTTGTGAAACGTCTAATTATAAGAAGCGTTATGCATATAATTAGTAAAAGTCACGTCAAAAATTTATTTTACTCCATATACGCCACATATACCTTTAACAAATTACAAAATATATTACCGTTAAAAGTTATCATTTAAAGACTTTAGAGCCCTCTTGGCCCCTAATTTGAAGACCCAGTCCCTTTTTCTTGATGTCAAATATAAGCTCTTGTCAATTTTAGTTTGTTTTAGGGGCCGAATATGTCACTCCTTTTAGGGATGACAAAGAAAATATAGCTGCATATTGTTAAGCACAATATTTTGATCTTCTATAACATATTACATAATATTTTACAGTTACAGATTAACATTTTAAGACTTTATAGCACTCTCCACCCCCAATTTGAAGGGCCAGTTTCTATTTTCTGGGTGTCAAATGAAAACTATTGACTTTATAAAATTTAAGTTATAAAGTGTTTAACAAAACACTATCGACAAAAGAGTTATTGAAAGAAAACCACCAAAAAAATCACGACGCTTTTTTAAATCGTAGTTTTCGAGCTTGGGCGAGCTTCGGCGCTTTTGGTCACAGGACTATATGTATTCCACATGTTTAATGTCTTAACATTCCATCTATAATCCCAGGGATTTTGAATTTAGTTTCTTAAATCGTTCAGGAGTTTACCACTGGACAAGCCCACCCTCTGAAATCGCTAAACTGTTAAAATCTCAAAACCGGGAGTGATGTCATCGTCAAAAGAAAATTCCAATAAGATAAAGTTTCGTTTAAATCGCTTGAGTAGTCTCTGTGAATATGTGCATGGTACGATATTCATCGTCTGAATATGATTAAACTTGTATAGCTATCACTTGAATGCTTAAATTTTATTTTTTGAGTCATGGGGCGCAAGAAGATATAATTTTGACCTTCTATTTTATAATTGTTTAAGTTTTCAAATGTATGAAAATAATGGTGAATTGCAAACGAGTGCTCGCCGATTGTCATCGACCCCAATACGCTACCATCGTTACAAATGCAGATGACAATATCTAATATTTTTTCTGTTAACAGCAAACAAACATGTTTATATGAGTTCAACCAACTGTAGACAAACCTGTCGTATTTGCTTGTACTGCATGCTGCTTTTCCGAACTAGTCTTCCCGCAGACATGCGCAAATCCACCTCAAACGTTAATCGTTTAAGAATAGCTAAATCACCGATATTCATTTTCAAATTATGGCTAATACCTCGTTACTATTAATCCAAAAATTTTCTATAAACATTATCATATATTTAATAATTCTGACAAAATTCAACATCGCAAAAATGTTGTTATAAACGGCATACATATATATACCTTTAAGCTATTAAGTTTAATTAAGATAAATTATATGGTGCGAAAAGTAGTTAAGGACATTAAATTAACTCAGCTGATTTGAAAAACGGGAATCATATGCAAGTTAGTCTCGTTTTCGACGATCATTTGCCACAAGCATCACATGATATACCAAACTCTAATAGTTCGGGGATTTTACAGATGCTGCGTATTGGAAATACTCACTATCAATCAAGGCGTAATAACAGTCTTGTATTTATTTAAGAAGATCTATGTGCTTGATATGATGGTCAAAATTATTGCATCGTGGTAGCTGTAGTAAGTTGAAAGTTTTTCCACTTTTCCTATTAAAGAGTTTGACAAATAAACATGGTCTAAAATAGTAGCGCCTTCCGTTGTTTTGAAATCAACAATTTGCTTAAAACCTTGAGCAATCATAAAAATCTGAATAGGGCCTGCGGATGTTGCATCTTCATTGAAGTCTCCAAGACAAACAAGGGATTTACTTTGGGATCTGTAATATGTGATCAGCTTTTCAAGTTGCATTAAAAACTGTGCAACGTTTAGAGAATTTGGGCGATATACAGTGACAACTACTATATCTTCTGGTAAACATTTTACAGAGATTCCTTCTACATTCTTTACTGGTGGTAAGCTGACAATTTTGTTCATAGCAGTTTCTTTAATGTAAACAGCTACACCGCCACCCTTTGAGGCTCTTAATTGCAAAAATTGAGCATTTGTGCAATCATACGAATCTTCCCTATTCATTTGATGGAATTTGAAACCATTCATTTGAAACATATTGGTGTTTTGTCCAGATCTCAGCCAAGTTTCTGTCAGGCAGATAATTTCTGCATTCTTACTTCGAACATCTTTCAGCAGATCATTGAAATGTTTATTGAGACTTTGAATATTATGAAGGTAAATCTTAATGCCATTTCCTGATGTTTCAATGTTTGGTAGTGTCAATTTCGACATGTTTTTCAAAGCTGTATTGACTTCTGGGTCAGCATATATCTTTTTATTTATCAATTCTGGTTTGTTTGAATCAATGAATAAGCCTTGTTTTGACGTTACTCTGCTCAACGCAACATAACCTTGACCAGGTGAAAATGTCCGGTCCAAATTTACAACTACTTTCTCAACTGTCAATCCCTGTACTTTGTGCGCTGTGCAGGCCCATGACAATCGCAATGGAAACTGATGCCGAACAACATTTTTTGTTTTCTGATCCTGCATATCCTCTTGCATTCTTTGAATTAATACGAGATTCCCATTTCTACTTTTCTTTCCGGTTTTCTTCCCAACACTCATATTATCAAATAATACTTCTACTGCAGCAACAGTTTTCTCTGCATGTCTCTGGCCATATACAAATTTTGATACAACTCCCATAACTCCATTTACAAGACCATCACCTACATTACAGTTTCTAGTGAGCATAACTCTTGCACCCAGTCCCAGTAACAAAGTACTTGGAAGGCTGTCTGTTCTAGACCTTGTCAAAGGCTTGCTCTTCATGTTGAGTTTTCCTGTAGTTTTATCTTTTGTGAAATCTTGAGCATTAATCTCAACAAAGTCTTCACATTTCTTCTTAAGCATTGTTAAATTGTAAGCATTCACCTCATCATTTGTTGCATACACATGAAGGACGTCGTCTGGGCCCTCTCGTATACATTCCTGTAGGATAGAGTTGGTTTGTTCTTCCAGTGGTTGTTGTATTTCTCTAGTCCGTAGAGTATTCAGTGCCTCTGCAAATGGGACGTCTTCCCGTTGTCTCATAATTTCTGTTAATTCCACTTCTTTGAAAAGATCTACCCAATAATCAAAAGGATATAGTGGATTGTCTTTATAGAGACGTTCATCTTTGCGCTGTTTTACAGGAGGAAGCTGGTAGAAATCTCCCACGGCAATTACTGAGACTCCACCAAAAGGTTCTTTGCATTTCTTAATCTGTACTAGTCTTTCGTGGATATAGTATAATAATCTCTTATACACCATTAAAATTTCATCAATGACTAGAATTTGCAGATCTGCAAGTTGAACTCTCATTTCGCTTAGACTCTGTTCTCGCAATGGTACGTACGGCAAAGGCATATGTTTTGGCAGCGAAAACAAATGGTGAATAGTATTTCCTCCGATGTTAAATGCAGCTGTTCCTGTGAAAGCTGTAAGTAGTACTGAAACACTGTCGGGAGTTGTCAATTGTTTTCCAAGTAAACGTGATGCTTCATAATGTATGGCTTTAATAAGATGACTTTTGCCTGTTCCTGCTCCACCAGTTATAAATATGTGCAGTGATTCAACTTTTTCGCCAAAACTTTTTTTCAAACACCACTCCCTCACCAAGTAAAATACTTTCATTTGAGTCTCGTTCAAATTTTGAAGAACATCAATTATCTCTTCTCTTGACTGTGTATTCTGTTGAACCTTGTAAAGAACATCAGAATTTGTCTCTGGTTGCATATCTGGCAATTCTTCCGTGGCATTCAAATCAAGTTCAACATTCCTTTCTGCAGAGCATTCATGTCTCATTAATTCTGTCTGAGGACAGAGATTTGCCCATGCATCTTCTGGTTCCCCGATTTTTTCAAAGTTTTCCTGTGCCTCTGCGATTAGTTCTTCATTCTGTGCATATTTTGCTTTGTTTGTGTCCACAATTGATTTGACTGATTCCAACTTCTGCTTTTTTGCGATTCGTACGTGTCCGTTTTCATAAAATATCTCATACTGATCGAAACCTGTTGGTTTTAATTGACGAATATCCCAGTAAGGCAAGAACAATTGCAATAGACATTGGTAAAACTTTTCTGACATTTTCTCAGCATCAAATCTTGGGTATCGTATTATTGCTGGTTTTGTACGTGTTCTCTTTTGAATGAATCCCTTTGAATTTTGTAATTCAAACACATTTTCATTTCGATTCTTGGGAACCTGCGATTTTGCAAGCACTCTGAATTCTGAGCAAAATTCTGCCAGACACATAGTTTGAAACAATGGTTCATTTGGCCGATTTTCATATCTTTCTACTATGTTTGTCATCCAAATGTCTTCATCGTCGTCTTCCTCATCATTTTGATCATCTTTTGTTGCGCGTGTTCTTTTAATTAGGGACAATGGTTTTGTCAGTCTCGTCGGATTGTCGCCCACAGGTATAAAAACAACCTTTCTCGAACATTCCTTCATTTTGAGGTTACATACACGATACACAGCTTCCTGTGCACTCACTTCCCTATGATTTAAATACGCAGAACCAATTTTCTTTAGGGTTGTTCGGGCACTTTCATTACCTTCTTCTGCCTCTATTTTTGTTTGCTTCAACACCATTCCCATTTCTCTCTCCGACTTTGAAATGTAAGATATTATGTAGACAATACAACTAAATGGATCCAAAACAAACTGAATATCCATATTAGCATCCCAGCATTTCAAAAGGCATGGGTTATATTGATTGGTCCACAGTTCCAATGGGTTTCTTTTTAAAACAACTGATGTTTTCTTTGCTAACCTTTTGTGTGCATCTATGTAATCAGTCTGTGTCAAGCCCAACTTTTCAAAAACCTGTTCTGTGGTTTCTAATTCATTTGCATCATCTTGCACTTCATTCCAAACTTGTAAAAGGATTTGTTTAGCTTTTTCGTCTTCCTCTTTTAAAAGAATTGCATCAGCATCATCTTCAAGTGTGTCTTCTTCGTTTAGAGAGTTTATAAACGTACATGCAGATGGGGGTCTAGGAAAATTAAACCTACATTCTGTGCCCTTTTTCCTACATGACTTAGAATGCTTTTTGCTGTGTTGTTGTACAGACAAAACAATATTCTTCAGTTCCAAATCTTCATTGTCAGAAGGTATTGCACAACTCACATACTTGTCAATAAAACTGCATACTTCTTCCTCTCCATCTTCATCAAGTTTTGGTGCATTTTCTACCCAGTATAAGCAATGCATGTGTGGTGAACCTCTTTGCTGAAATTCGACTCTCTGGAAATAATCCGAAACTTTTCCAATCGGTTGTGATGGTGAAAATATCACATCTGTCTGAAAAACATGAAATCTGTGTTCAAACATTCTAGCAACTGTGACAGGATTACTTCTCAGCACTTCATTTTTTTCAGCCCAATCCAACTTACTAGGATCTCTGCTATCATGTTGTTGTCTTAGTATTGTTGCAATTGCATCATTCCATCTATGTTCTGCTGCAGAGAATGAACAAAACCAAGTAGGAATTCCTAACTGACGAAGCATAGCAAACAAATCTTTTTGTGCTGCTGACCAATATGCTGGTGTTCCACGTATGGGTTGCATGAACCGCAAAGCCTCGTCATTTTTCATCAATTTTGACAAAATTTCAGGGTTTTGTACCATATTTGCGGTCATTTTCTGGTCACATTCTATTCTTCTAACCGATTTTCTGACAGATATTTGTGTCTTTTCTATAACTTGATTTAAATCGGACATAAACTGGCTGAAGAAGATATAACTACTGTCTTTTGCGAATCTGTCATCAGTATTCATCAGGCGGTTGTTAAAGTATCTTGAAAGTGTAATCCGTGTTTCTCTCTCGTCATTCCAAGTAAACTTTCCAGTAGGAAAGAGGTATGGAAATGTTTTTGCCTCATTACCGGTTTCCTGTAACATTCTAATAGGATTATTTCCTTCGCCTGGAGCGATATCATAAATATCATCAAAATAGTGGTCGAGAACCTCTTGAGCAATATCAACTGGTTGTAAACAAGTATCTGTCGCACTCTGCAGTTGATCATCATCGTTTGATAATTGTTCATCATTCACAGTTGTTGCTTGGCAAGTGTCGACATTTCCTTTCCATTGTGTATCTATTGTTACATCTTCATACCAGTGATTGTTCCTTTTCAAATACTCTAATGCCTCAAATATATGTTTTGGATTAACAAACTGGTATTCGATGTATCCTTTGTAACTCAGCTTTCTCTTCAGTTTTACTCTAAGTAACAGGTCTTCATCTGGTTTCATTGGTAAGCTTGTTACTTTTTTCAAATCTGATGGAACACATACAACTGGTCCATGAATATTTTGCTGACCACCGTGTGGAAGGGCCATAAGTTTCATGAACGGAATATGAATTGCTATCAAGTGTTTTTCAAGACTGTTCAATTCTTGAAATTCCTTTGGAATATCTTCAAGTGCCATTTTGTTTGCTGCCGATTCTGCTGGAATATTACCACTCAATATTTTCCTATGACATGTAAAGCAAATCCATAACTTGGATTTAATACAATCATCTGGACATGCTTCTGTACACTTATGACAATACTTTTCCTGAATACAAAGCTCTGCAGCACGTGCTGCCTGTTCGTTTTTAGTGTATGTTTTTCGTTCACACTTCTGAACCTGATTTTTAAATAAGAGCCTTTCACAGCAACAGCATGAATAATCTATGCCCTGCATAGCCTTTTCTTTGAATGCATTAACTGTCTCTCCCTGATTTTCCAGTCTAGTTTGTCGGACAATTCTCTGATTCTTTATTCTCTCCTTTATTGGTGCTTTTGTTGTTGGACTACAATCGTACCGATTTGTACTGTAAGTCTTCACTTTTGACCTGAATGAATCATCAGATTTATATTTTTTCGCTGCTGCATTAAGTTTGATCTCTCGGAAGTTTTCATTTTCCCTGTATCTTTTTGTGCTTGCAGCATTGACTTGCATCCTGTGTACTTCATCCAGTTTGTACTTCAATTTGCTTTTTGATTTTACATTTTCTCTGTGTTCAGCATTTATTTCATTTTTTTTTATGCTTCTTTCTTTTGTTCTGGTTTTGTACTCAAAATCAAAAGTATATCTTTGTTTGCTAACATTCCTAACATTAGCTTTGAATTCATCATCGTCCAAATATCTATCAAAAGCTGCTTTCAGTTTCTGATCTCTATATTGAACATCATCCTTGTATTTCTTCCTTAAAGACAATTTCCTTTTCTCTGCAGTACTGTGTTTCTCTTGAATTCCTAACAAAGATTCCCTTGTTTTTCTCATTTGGGTCCGGTTTCGGCATCGCCTATTGTAATCATGTGGAATTTTGCGATTCGGTATTTGTGTCAAGTTTGCTTCATCTCTATTCACAGAAAGAACAACATTGTAATGGTTTTGATGTCGATGATTTAAATAAATCGCTCCATTTCTGTTTTGTGCAGATGGTTCTACATCATTGACTGAAAATCTGAACCAACGTCCTCCAGAAAATGTATATAAATCAGTGTTCAATAAGTGAGCTGTAGCAAATATTTCAACCTCTGTAGCCCACGTTCCATCTTGTGACATTTGAGTAGCTGTAAGGTGACCTTCAACTGAATGTTCATTATTCAAAAATGGATGAAATAATTCCCTGTTCTCTAACATATGCTTGCAGACAGCACTGCGCACTACATTATGAAAATCTTCTGAGTTTGCAACGCTGAATGAAACAGCCCTGAAAAAGCAATTTCCGTCTCCCATAATTTCTTTCTCTGTTCTTGGTACAGCTATATTTGGTTTAGAACAATGCATGTCAGTTGAATCTTCAATGGAAATATAAGGAATGTTCAGTTTTTGACAAAGCTGTTCCCTGATGTTTGTATTTAATGGAGAAAAACTAAACTGAAATTGCTCTTGGCTAATGAATATTACATCATCATTCTGATCAGACGATTCGACATTTTTTTCTTCTGATAACATAACCTTTTCAAATGGTACACTGGCTTCTTCCTCCACATTCAGCAAGTTACTGTCATTTTCAATAGAATTCATTGTGCAGGACACACCAGTCAAATTGCATTCAGTGCTGTTTGAATATCCCATTGAAAGAGCAAGATTTTGAATGTGTGAATAAACTTCAAAGAGATTATCAAATAAAACTCTTACGCTTTTTCCAGACACACTTAACATTCCATTAGAAGATCTAGAATGGGAGTCAAAGACAAAGAACCCACTTTGTGTTTTTCCTATTAGAAAGGTGTTTCCACCAAAGCAAACAAAACAGCCATCATTGTCTGTAAGAGCAACCTGAAATGCCTCGTCTAATGGTAGTGCATTAAATTCTGCATAGTTCAATCTATCATCAGCCATAATAACACTTGCTAGTGATTCATGTGCACGAAATGTATATGATCGATTAAAACATTCAAAAAATTGTGGCAATTCCTCTACAAGAAGGTACCTATCATTGATTGAGGAGCTCCTTTGCAAATACGTGTACAACTCATCGCCTGTTACTAAAATTATGTTCATATCGATTGTTGTCCAATTTATAGCATTTCTAAATTTGTGATAGGCCAGCCCTGCTAAACAATTAGCAACACATTGCGTACCAGCATTATCCTCAAACAAAGGATCAGCTTGATGAAAAGAACCCTGCACTGAAAAAGACATACTGTTTTTACCTTTTACTTGTGATTTCTGCCAACAGTGATGTGCATTTCTTCTCTTTGTTTTTCCTTCAATATCTTTATCTGAAAGATTATTTGTCTCATTGTTTTCATTCTCATTTCTCTGTTTCTCATTGTTTTCATTCTCAGTTCTATTTGATTTCCTTTCAGTTTCCTTTTTGTTTATCCTCAAGTTGCCCTCATCTTTTGTTTTCCTGCTGGTCCCTCCATCCATAGAGGTTTCCAGCTGCGCCTGACCTGCTGGTCCAGACACGTGCACGGTGTCCGGTCCAGGTGCCCTCGGTGGAGCACAAACCCTTTCTAGTGAGTCAGGGGACGGTGCCTTGTCCTGTTCATGGACAAACAGACTTCCCCGAGGAGATGGCAACCTCGGGGCAGGTGAATGCATTTTCACTCGAGGCGAGGCCTGCACCCTGGCCAGGGGTTTTTCCTCTTTAGGTGGAAACCCCATAGAACCAAGCCCCAGGAAATTACTGGGAGAAGCTGAAACAGCTTCCTCCTCTGCCCCGCAAGGAACAGAGGAATCAGTCATAGGCTGGTCAACTGGGACATCTTTAGTTTCAGGTTTTCGTCTCTGCTGCCTCTTTCTATTTCTGTCTTTCTCTCGTTTAGATCTATTGTCGACAGCTCTTTTTCTCTTTGGCATCTGAAAAACCATCCATAAATTTTATTGACTGATTTCGTGTCTGAGCACGATTTTTTGAGATTATTAAGCTCACTAAGTTGAGGCATCACCTTTATGAGACCACCTTGATCATAATACATGTACATGAAAATCGTTGTTACATGGTTTAACACATTATCATATAATATCAATAAAATATCAATTAATACTCTACCAAGTAATAAAATATTTTATCATATGATACTAAAATAACTATATAATAGTGTCATTTGATAAAACATTTACATGTTATACTGTATAATACCGAGACACGATATGATATTGTATTACATGATATGAAATTATCTGTGAGCCAATGCTCACTAGTAATACCTCCGCTCTAATATGAATATGCAAAATAAGCAAAGTCGACATTTAACAGGAAGTTGGCATTCGATTAGTACAAAAAAAAATCCCACGATATGAAATGTCTAATCAAATAGTGTGGTGAAATTTTAAGCATCTGCGATAAATAGTTGCTGAGAAATCTTTTACGAAAATTTAGGCTAAGAATAAACAAAGTTGTCATTTTCCAGGATTTTGACGTTCCATTGGTACAAAAATATATCCCACGATATGAATGCCTAATCAAATAGTGTGTTAAAATTTCAAGCATGTGCAATAAGTAGTTGCTAAGAAATTTTTGATGAAAATTTGTTTAAAATTTAGGCCAAGAATAAACTAAGTGGTCATTTCACAGGAAGACGACGTCCGATTGGTACAAAAAATATATCCAACGATATGACATGCCTAATCAAATCATCTGCGATAAGTAGTTGTTAAGAAATCTTTGACGAAAATTTGTTTGAAAATTTAGGTTTGAGTAATCAGTCGTCATTTAACAGGAAGTTGACGTATGATTAGTACAAAAATATATCCCATTATATGCTATGCTTATCAAATAGTGTGTTGAAATTTCAAGCATCTGCAATAAGTTGTTGCTGAGAAATCTTTGACGAAAATTTGTTTGAATATGTAGGCTAAGAATAAACAAAGTCGTCATTTAACAGGAAGTTGACGCCCGATTGGTACAAAAATATATACCACGATTTGTCACGATACGATATGCCTATAAAATAATGTGTTGAAATTTCAAGCATCGCAATGAATACTTGCCAAGAAAAATGTGACAGAAATTTTAGTTACGGACAGATAGAAGGACAGAATCACAAGAGTAAAATAGTACACACTCTTCTCCTTTGGAGTGGGGGTATAATAAAATGATATTTCATCACATATCATATATTTTATCGTATGATACAATATTGCAATATACGAGATGTTAATGTATCACATGTCATGTAACATTGATATGCTAGGAAAAATATCTAGGGCATATTCTCTCTTTCTCCTCGACTATTATTTTTCAGACTCCAGAATATGGTAACATCATAATTGGCAATTAGTCAAAGCATGCAATGCGACTGTATGCTTTCATAATAAACATCAGGATTTGGGAATTATTGTAAATTAAAAAAAAAATCAGGTAGAACATCTATAGCTATTCCTATAGGTGGAAGAAAATCAACAGTGACCATTTGATGCCAATGATATTTTAAAAATGATCTTTGTGTAAAAAATGAAATTTGGGAGTCCTGTCTTGAGCTGAGAAAATTAACAAACCATTCCTTTTTTATTGGTTTGTCTGTAAATATGACATAACAAATGTTGACTGTGATTTCAGGCAACAATGATGATATTAGCTATCTTGGGACAATTACATTCCCTTCTACTATGGGTTGGGCAATATTTTGTCAATGTTGCTTAAAAAACAGTTAATATTTGTATAATATCATATTATATGATACAACAATATCTGATTCATATTAAGGAAGAGCATAGCATATGACACAATATTATATGGCATTATACAAATCAAGAGGCCCACGGGCCATATTGTTTACCTGAGCAATAACACCCAATCAATCGGAGTGGTTTTTTTTAGAATTTGATAAATGTGATATTATGATGTTTATACATCCTTGGATTTACTATCACTTTTCTACTGTGTTGGATGTAGTGCGACCGTGGTCTACAACAGGATGCTGTCGTTATGCACTCTGTTTGAACAACATGTGTTCAATGTGTATGATATGGTAAGTAAAACAGCACACTACTGTCTGTGCAAAATATTGCATATACATTGGGAATACCATCTATTCTTTTTATTGATTGGAGCTTCCTATACACATCTTTACATTTAAATACATTGTGTTGTTCTATCATTTATAAGTCTACTGGAATGCCTTCATCAGAGAAAATTTGACTGTAAATTTCTCTGGCAGTATATATACTTCAGTGACAGTTGAAGAGCAACCGAAACTAATATGACCATCAAATGCTTTTGCGAAATCATGTCACGTTTAAGTAAAAAAGGTCCTGCACAATAAATTTGATATACATTCACATTATGGTAAATATTAAGCCCTTTTTGATGTTTTAATATTTGTGAAAAGATTTTTCTCTGAAATGTTTACCCCACTTGCAGTGTCTTGCACCCTACTTTTATCAAGGAAATCATGGTTTGATTAAAGTTTTAATTTGTACATCTTGTGCTTTCACACAAGTTTCAGATTATTCTTTATATCTTCTTATGTACCAGTAAAATTTTGACCTCCTTACCCCCCCCCCCCCTTTCATTTTAAACCCTACCCCTGGGTATCATGTTTTTAATAAACTTGAATGTACACTATATGATGATAGTTTCCCACAAGTTACAGCTTTTCTGTATAATATGAATTTGAAAAGAAGATTTTTAAAATATTATAACTATATTTTCCTTTGTAAAAATTCAACCTCCCATTGCAGCCCCATTCTACAACTGGGGAACATAATTTGAACAAATCTGAATCTACGTTGCCTAAAAATGCTTCTATATAAGTTACATCTTTTCTGATCAATTGGTTTTTGTGGAGAAGATTTTTACTTTATATTCCTTGTATGTAAAAATTAATTCCCCCATTGTGGCCCCACCGTACCCCTAGGCACCATGGTTTGGATAATCTAAACAAGAGGCCCATGGGCCACATTGCTTACCTGAGCAACAATAGACGTTATAAAATCAGCTTTATGGAGTAATATACCAAAAACAAATATGGACAATGCATGTAGTCTAACAGATCCTGTATATCAAAAATTCAATTTTTCCCCTGGATATTCTGTTTATCATTGATCCCTTTTGTTTACATATTGAGCATTACACTTATATTGCACCTTGTCTGAGAGATTTTTTAATGAAAAGATTTTTCTCAATAAAATTTAACCGGTCCCAATTGTGCCCCTACCCTGCCCCCGGGGATCATAATTTGACCAAACTTGAATCTACCCTACCTGATGATACTTCACACAAGTTACAGTCCATTGTGGCCCCACCTTACACACAGGGATAATGATTTGAACAAACTTGAATTTACACTATCTGAGGATGCTTTCACACAAGTTTAAGCTTCTCTGCCTAATGGTTTTTGAGTAGTAAATTTTGAAAGTTTAACTCTTTATACTCCAATGTAAAACTTTGAACCCCCCCCCCCATTTTGGCCCCACCTTACCCCCGGGAACCATGATTTGAACAATTTGAATCTACACTATCTGAGGATGCTTCCACACAAGTTTCAGCTTTCCTGCCAAACGGTTTGAAAAAAATCACCAAATTTTCAATAAATCCTAATTATTTCCCCTTAAAATAGGGTGTGTCCCTTTATTTTACCAAACTTGAATCCCCTTTACCCAATGATGCTTTGTGCCAAGTTTTGTTGAAATTAACCAAGTGGTTCAGGAGAAGAAGTCGAAAATGTAAAAAGTTTACAGACAGACGGACAGACAGACACCGGACAAAAAGTGATCAGCCTGGGGTCAATGAATTGAACAAACTTGAATCTACACAGTGATCCTAAAAGTATCCACAAAAGTTTCAGCTTTTCTGGCCAAATAGTTTTTGAGAAAATTTTGAAACATACCAACAAACTTTTAATAACTGTAATTCTAAATCATATCCCCTTTAAGAGGACGTGGCCTTTCATTTTAACAAACCTAAATCCCCTGACAGACAACAGACAAATCTTGATAAGAAAAGCTCATGAGTCTTTGCCTCAAGTGAGCTAAAAATATTATATTGCATCATACAATATTGTACAATATCATATCATATGATACAATATTATATAATACAATATCATACATCTATTATATGATTCAATATCAATATGATTCAATATCGGAAGAATAAAAATAAATTGGGATCAAGATCTCTGTCTGAAACTATCTCTATTTACAGATTTACCATCGTCAGAACCCACAGGTTTTCTATCCGTTACACTGTTGAAAGCAGAGTAACGGATAGAAAACCCGTGGATTCCGACTATGCTGATTTACACACCCATAGTTATATTAACTGTTCAAGTCTGACCAGGTATGAACAAAGTTTATTTTGAAACCAGCCCTGATATGCTAACAAAAATTAGTTGTTATAATCAAGACCCTTTTCAAGAGGTAAACTCTTTATAAAAGATCTCAGGTAAATATCTTAAATGATCTTGGATGGAAAATCAGATCGACAGATGGACAGACTGCTCACAATAGAGCATCTACAGAATTTGGCCCTATTTATTTTCTTAAAACAGTTTGTCTATTTGCATAGTGCATTAGGTTGTAGTTGTAGATCTGTGATCAGGACAACAAGATATAAAATCAATGTAACATTATTAAAAATTTGTGATATCATTGTGCTGTTATAACTAAAATTTTTACATTGATTTGGTTACATTTAAATCTAACAGGGATTATTTCCTACGGAAACTAATAGTTACTTCATAGCTCTATAGAAACAGCCAGTCTGATATCTACACGCCTCGTTTATCGACTGGTCGAAATCTTCAGTGGTTGAAACTGACAAGAAAGTGACAGGACTGAAATTGACATGTCCTGTTTATCATTTGGTCGAAACCTACAGCAACCTAAGTAATATCATGGACTGCACGAAATAATCATGATGATGTCAGACTCAAAGTCTCACAGGACACAATCTGGCTGTTTCTTTTAACTAACGTACTTATGGACATTAACAGTAATTTAGTGAATTTTACTTACTTTTCGTAATCAATTTATTAATTAAAGAAAGTTGTTAATATAAACAATAAAATACTTTCTTTGGTGATTCATGCGGGTTTTAAAAGTAGAGATTATTGCAGAAAAAATTTACAGTACCCGCTATAGCGTATTTTTTTTTTTGCAATGTCGCTATCTTCAAATCACGAATGAATCACCAAAGAAAGCATTTTATTGCCTAATTAATGAATATAATAAAATTTGAAACATCAGCAGACAGGCAGCGTCTTTTTCCATCTCTCTAGAAAATTAGAGGGGGTGGGGGGGGGGGGGCATGAAGTAACTCCAAGGTATTTCAATTTTCTATATGTAAATTCTATAAAATGTAAATTCTATGAAATGTAGATCTGAAAGAAAAACTGTTGGGAAGGGGAGATGGCTTTTGTCTAATGTTATTTTATAGTCAGCTTTGACTTTGTAAATTAATAGGGTTTTACTATAATAACATGCAATGCAACAATCTATGATTGTAGTAAGTGCTTAAGACTTTTTTTTTAAATGTAGAATATTTCACCCCAAACTTTTTAACACACAAACTAACATAAACACTTAGCAACACTATATCCCCTCTGCAACAAGTTGTAAGATCAGATAATATATTTTAACATGACAAAATTCTAAAATCAAAAGGGCAGGAATTCTCAAAAAATAAAAGAATTTGGATTCCCTGGTAATATGTACATTTAAAAATTTGTGTCCTAAATACTTACAAAATTAAATTACATCCAATGGTTTAAGGTTTAATATCCCTCTGCTATTAAATTTACCTCACATTGATTTTCAAAAAGATTCAAATGAAACAATCTTGAAATGATGAAACGCTGCTATCTAAATTTTTAAAAATTGAAAGTAATCTTCATCATGATATGAGGGAAATAAGACATCGTGGAGAGAAAAAGCCAAAATTTTACTAAAATTACAAATATGAAGTGTATATAAAAATACTATATAGTTTTATATACATTGATAAATCATATTAATAAACATAGTGAAGTGATGATTTTGAGTTCAGAATAGCATTTTGTAAAATAGGTTTGTAACAAAAAAATGCTTCGATCAACAAGAGTTATCTTTCTTTATCCTAAAATATTGAAAGTTTTATATACAGTAGATGATAAATTGCCACACTTTTTGAATTTCAGAAAAGTTTTCGTTTGGCTAAGATAATAGTAAATTACATCCATAGGTTTAGAAAATGCTTAAAATTTAAAACAAAGCATTTATCTTAATATATAGAACATATGATTTTTTTAACAAATATCATGCCGAGCTTGAAAAATATGAATTATATGTATTAATTAATATTTCTTTCCTCTATCTTTTAAATGCCAAATAAAAAAATTCAATAAGACAGGCTTTGAGATAAAGAATTATCCCCTCTTTTTGTATGATGGCCTTGCAACTTTCACTAGCAACTAATACTAAAACTTCGTTCTCTGACACAATAATTTTATAAAGAAATGTATTCATTTTATTTAAACAAGCATTCTGAGAGTATTGCATAAGCAATACACGTCCCCTACCGGTTTGTATTATTCTATGAAAGCTTCCAAGCACACAACTATTTCAGAGCTATTGTAAACGAGATGTCATGCTTTAATCAGAGATAAAAGAACAGAGGAAATTAAAACTATATAGTTGATATAGGAATTAAATAGGAAATAGGTAAAATAATACTCTTTATTTCATCTCCTGTAATTTTGCCAAGTCTATTCTGTATTCGGTGGTAAAAATTTGTGAAAACAATGCACTGTTATGCACAATATCATTTCTTACCGTCTTCTGTACCCCGAATCAAACCAAACAGTTAAACAGCCCAACCCGACAACGAACCCGATTGTAATAATACTACAAAAAAACCCTGCCGATTAAACTTACAACACAATGCTTGACACTATTTTATAGAATTCATTTGTTTGTTAGAAATGATAAAAGGAATGGTACAGGAAGGGAATGGTACAAGTAACGCACAGTATACTGACTACATACTGACCTCGTTTATTCAGTTACACACCGAACCTGATAACGAACCCGAACATTAAAAAATTGGAATATAAAAAATTTAATTTTTTCGAAAATATGTCAATCAGACGCTACAAAAGTGTAAACTTGATCTGTAGTTTGACATTTTGAAGCTGTTCAGCAAGTTTCATATTATTCCTCAAATGCATAAAGAAAAAAAGTGTGGAAAACTGAAGTGGGACAGACAGACGGACTGACGGACGTACAGACAGACGGACGGACAGACGGACGCAGAGGAAAGCTATAGTCCCCTCCGGTGAAACCGGTAGGGGACTAATAATACACTTAGATTCCTGGCTAGATGCCATTGGTTAAATAAAAATCAAAGGCCGGAACAACCACAAAGGCGTCGAGCTGACATTTTTTTCTTTTATATAGAATGATACCAATAATTTGAATTTCTGTACTAATAGTCATATCAAATGATATTAGACTTAGAATAGAAAAGTATATGAATTATGTTTTCTGCTGCTTTAAAAACAAAAATCAGTATATTTTCTTATAAAATAGGTAGTGGTGCTTTTTTAATACAATAACTCATCATAATTGCAAAACTCGAAGAAATTTCAAAGTTCAAAAATAATTTGTTTCTTTCTGCTTCAAACAGTGTTTGAACAACTTTCACAGGTTCATAATTTGAATACATTAACAGTGTGTTCCGAATTATAATAATAAAACATACATTTATTTATTTCAATTCCCGTTTGAAACAAGATTTCCTATGGTATGGTTGTTTACAAACAAATCCACAACACGTGCTATCTAAAATGCTCGACCAAACCAACTGCATTATCGAGTTTACTTTTTGCAACGAAATTACTAAATACGTTTATCGCTTACATTTATTTTGGAGACCGTGCCTGATAACAAATAAATTTACATCTAAAATGTTATTTCTATCAGGCACAGTCTCCAATTAAAATGTAAGCAATAAACTAAAATAATATTTAGTGAATCTTTACACTTAGGCCTGATTGTATTCATCCGCCATTTCTTGATTAAGCAAATTTATTCTTATGCAATAAGTTGTCAATCACCAGGGAGGCAAAGTTGGGTTTTTTGTACACAAATTAGTTGAATGAATGGGGAAAAATCTTGTAATACGTTTAATACTTTAAGGAACTTATTTCTTATGTGCATTTTAAAGGCGGTGCAGAGCGTTAAATTTTGGACGATTGCCAATCCAGACGATTCCTACAAGGCTGCCGAGCATTAGCTCGACGCCTTAAAAAATTGACAGCCAATATTTTGTTTAAGCCTCCTCCCATCCAATACCCTGCCACTAGGGCTATGACTCTCTCAAAGATTTGAAAACTCAATCTATATTTTTGTATATATGCACTTAGATTGTCTGGTTGTAAAAAAGACTTCAAAAGAATTACTATATTAATTTATCAGAAGAAGACCAATAAAGAAACAAATCTATAACATGACTGATGTACAAGAAGTCTTGAGTTCAGGACCATCGATATTGCAGATCTGGTTTCCATGTTTATTCTACATGCAACTACATATGTACTCAATTTTCCTGCTAGATCATGTACCGGTATATGCTAATTAGAAGAAAATGTTTAAAAACAATGAAGGTATATATCACCAAAATGAACAAACCTAAACATGTGAAAAACCATTATTTCCATACAAAATATTAGCATATAACTGTATCAATTAACTTAGAGTATAATGTTTGACTTATTATCATGATTATTGTCCTAAAATGTTCTACTGTGCACAATAACATAAAAAAAGGACTGTTGTTCATGTAATGGGTCATTGGGACCAATAACTTGTCCCTTGTTTTTTTTTTTAATTAAAGATGCAGATCTATCAATTCGATGCATAAGGATATTGTTAATTTCCATTTACAACACATGCAACATTACGATTTTGGTAAGTTAAAAAGCATTAGCATGCGTTGTTTTACGTCTATGATCAGATGTAGACTCTTGGTGGCAGGGGAGAGTGTCAGTCGCACCAACAATCTGATAAAAAAATTTACATTTGATGACAACTGAGGTTTGAATTAATGGTTATTTGTGTAGTATTTACAAACTGCTACAATATTTATCTGCTTAGCACAACAAATGTTCCTTCATGGCTCAAAGAAGTATTAAGGCCTTAAGTGCGAAAAAGAATTTTGTACAGAACTTGTCTCTTCAGTTTTGTATACTATTATTTTTTTACAATATATATAATACTATACGAGTTGGTTTTTTTAATACAAGATGTCATGTGTATGAGATAATTTGTGTACATCTTGTCATCACAGCAACCTACTTTTAGCTAGATACCCAGCAAAACATAGATCACTTACAAAATTTCCTATTTTATAAAAATATAGTATTACTATTCTCTTTTGAGAAGTGGACAGGCACAACCTACATGTACATCCAATATATGCCTGTCCACTTCTCAAAAGAGTACATGTACCTGGCATGCAATCTGAGTTCTCGTCAGTCCTGTGTCCTGACACTTTTATCAAAATATAAATAAATCATCTTTACAAAAAATTATGTAAAAATGCATAATCAAGAAATGGTAATGGCGTGAAATGGTCCCACGCAGGGATGTATATAATATATACCTCTCAATAGCCCTTTAAATTTTCAATTATCTCTTAGGCCTAATATACAAAAACTTAAATTTAAATGAATATATCTCCTTCCTGAATAAATATTATGCAATGTATTCAGGCCTCTGTATTTCTACTAATAAGATGTTGAATGTTGCAAGAGTATGTACCAATCCTCTCAAAAAATATACACTGGTCTGTAAATTGCTCACTCATACCACATATATAGAAGTACAGGTTGATACTAGTATTGTGAGACCTGTGGATTGCCATTTTCATAAATAATATAACTGTAAAACAATGTGTTCAATTCTGCATTTGTAGTTATTTAAATAATATATCGAAAAATTCTACCCCTACTATATATAAATATTTATATATAGTAGGGGTAGAATTTTTAGATATATACAAAATATACGTATTTAGCGACTGATTGGTAAACAATCAGGTGCCTGTGATTCACCACGTTTACTTGTTAGGCCTAATAAACTTACATTGGACACTGCAATGCACTGATCAAATAATTGACGTGTATAAATAGTCAATGCTAGCAGCTATATATTTCTTCCAGATATCTTGTCTACTGTCTAATTTCAACGATGTCCCAAGGAAGAGATTGGATCTGCGTAGTTTCTCTGAACCGACGCCAACTTTTCTAAGTTTAGATCATGACATCATCATTTTTAAATAACCCGTACGGAAAATGTAATGCGTACAATAAGTATTTCGTTTCGTATAGCTAGCTGCTGCGCTTTTATAAAAGTTGGACCAAGCAGCTTTAATTAAAGAGATACTAGCGGCTAGCCTACAGCTAATTTTCCTCATCTTGGTTATTTCGTTTTATAAACACAGTTTGATAAAAGATTAGAAGTTTTGTATCATACACTGCATGCGCGGATCCAGAAAATTTTTCCAGGGGGGGGTCCGAAGGATAATTGTGTTTGCCAGGGGGGGTCCGAGGCATATTTTCGCGATAATTTTACTATGTAAATTTAATAAGTTTTCATTTTCCAGGGGGGGTCGGGACCCCCCCGACCCCCCCCCCTCTAGATCCGCGCATGCACTGTCACTCACTAGAAGTTGGAATCATTTTACTGCAATAACAGAGTTAGCTTTTTAAAAAGTCAGCCAGTTTTTAAAAGTCAGCCAGCGGAATATTAATTCTAGGTCAAAAGTGAATACACAATCTATTAAAATACAAGATAAATAGTTTCCAGAACAATGATAATATGAGGGTGTATACAATTAGTTTGCATCCTTATTCTTATGGTTGTACATGTAGGCGAGAAGATAATTAAGCGTGTGCAGGGTTGTCTCTAAAAATTGAAGTAGAAGGAGGAAATTAAAAAGTAAAAGGGGTCGGGGGGAGGGGGGGG
The DNA here is from genome assembly GCF_025612915.1 of Magallana angulata. Classification (NCBI taxonomy): domain Eukaryota; kingdom Metazoa; phylum Mollusca; class Bivalvia; order Ostreida; family Ostreidae; genus Magallana; species Magallana angulata. Next base: position 33,196,569 of record NC_069118.1, on the reverse strand, counting down.
GGTGTCTAGCTTATGGCTAAATTGTGTTTGAAATGCAATAATAGCCTGGTAATTACGTCATTTTAGGCGGGGGAATCCCCCCCCCCGGGTCTTAGAGACAACCCTGCGTGTGGCAGTGTACATACAGTATCTGACTGCACGCCTGAAAAAGTTGTAGCTCTACCAGGGCCCGACACAAAACACCGCCAATATATTTTTTCTCCAATCTCACTGAGAGAGTCGGGAAGATATTCTCAGACCCCGGACCGTGGCTGTATACGATACCCATTGACAATATATCGATGCGCAGTTTGGCCTAGAGAGTGACCAATTTCATAACTTCTTCGAATTTCTCTAAAAAGGTCTGTCTAATTCCTTCCCAGAATTCCAATTTACGCAAGTGCAAAATTTAAAGTTTCATCCCAGCTAAATTATTCCGCCCACGGACTGCATGACTAATAATTAAGCTCGCGTATTGAAACGATATCGACTCGAACGTAACAGTTAATTGTGAATGGATATTGGAGTTAATTTTATAGAAATAAAAAGGCATTGAAATAATTCATGAACATGATCATACACTAGTGTCTTAATTAATGTTAACAGGAACGGATCAAGAAATTTTTCCCGGGGGAGGGGGATACGATGATTATTTGAGTTTGCCGGGGACGGGGGGGGGGTTGTTATCATGGGGCATATTTTTGTTAATTCTACTATGTAAATTTAAACAATTTTGTTTCAATTCTGCAGGGGAGGGGTCTGTACCCACCTCCGTCCCGACATTGTACATGCCCTCCTTAATTCTCTCTAGATCCGCGCATGGTTAAAAAAAAATTGCCGTAAGTTTTTGCCAAGTTTATACTATCCGTTGGAAACAGGAGCCCTTACCTATAGGGGGCAAAGGGGAGGGATAAGAGAATTCAAATTTATTTAATTCACCTAGTAAAAGTGATAATCAAAGACATTGGATGTTTTAAGCAAGCATATGTACTCCAACCAGGTGCTGTACTTTACAGAGCATATTCGAAATTCATTACACGATTACAGGTGATTGGGAACGGGAACCACACCCCCCCCCTTCCAATATTGATCGCCCCCACATTCCCGAGTTCAAAGTATATATTTTTTATACATAGCTTAATTCATATACATGTATATACTGCATCAACATATAATTTAAAATTTGAATGATGATTTTTTAAGGTCTGAATCTAAACAAAGTCGTTTAAAATTCAGGTGTTTGGTAAAAAACATCCTCGGAAACCCACGGTCGGTCTCGCTTCTCCAAAAGAAGAGAAGCGAGACTGACTGTGGGTTTCCGACGATGGGTAAAAAAATAATCACTGGTTCCTTCCATTCATTCCGTTTTAGCGGAAATCGGTAAGTATTATACCGCATACATGTAACATTGTAAAACTTAAATTGTCTTATCTTGAATGCTTATTAAATATTATTTTCAACTCAATTTACTTTTTACAAACTGCTTTATTCATCCATTTACTCTCTCTCTCTCTCTCTCTCTCTCTCTCTCTCTCTCTCTCTCTCTCTCTCTCTCTCTCTCTCTCTCTCTCTGACTTCTAATATTTTGTTATAGCCAAATTAAATCTCAAAGATTACATATATGCCTATATAAGATAGGATAGATCAGGCTATGGATGTCGACTGCATCTGTTGAACTGTGTATTGCGAATGAATTAAATTCTCAGCAGCGAAATGTCAGAAATAGATACAGGTCAATGTATTTATATTTACTCTCGTACGATTGGAAAGCGGTGTATGATATTCATTGATGACAGTTTTGCGTTTCGTTTTATTTTACACACTATCATTTAAATCAGTGACACTTCCATCGTCTCGAGCCACGGGTTTTGTGTCCATTCTATTTCCACAAATTTGTGTAAATAGAATGGACACAAAACCCGTGGCTTAAGACGACGTGATAAATCAAAAGTTATAAACGTCTTTAGCCAATATAATTTAAAATAAAACCAATGAACATTCACATGTGTGATAACGTATAAACACGAGGAGACTGTGTCTTAGATTTAGACTACTGCGGATCGCTTGTCCTCCTCGGCCTTGTGCTAGGGATGTGTTATGCAACTCTATGCCCGACAGGGTTGGTTTAAAATGCTTGCATTCTAATAACTGATTTTTATTTTCGTACATTAAAACAATTTTATAACACCGAAAAGAACACAAACAATACCCTTTTCAATAATAGTCATGCATATACTATCTACCGTTTTTGAATTACGAAGATAGAACAACATATATAACTTCGTAGGTTTCATCTTTCATTTTATTTACACTTTTAAATTAATTAATATACCGTTAAAATAGGAAATCTTTGTGGTGTTTGCAGCTCAATAAATAAACACATGTATGCGTTACATCAAGACGCAAATCTTGTGTAATGCATAACAGCAGACCGCTAGCTAGTCCAGCCGCGATCGATTTCCTCGGCCGCGGGCGAAGGTAGTACACATACTGAGCTCGGAATCCAGCTAGATGTAGTATGGTGACTCACATGCATTACATAGAAGTAAATAATTTCCTTTAGCCACAATGTGTTTCACCAGAAAAGAATTACAATGCTTCTACATACAGTATATCTCTTTCTTGTATGTAAGCTGGTACATTGTCTATGGTAGTTTTATGTATGTCAGTTATACGCACAGACATCGTTTACGTTCCAAATGAAAACAGATACATGGTAACAAGTCTAGCTTTTTACACTCATATTACGCAATACCCGAACAAAATATTATTGTAATGATATTAATAAGATCATGATGAACAACTTTTCCAGCGACAGCCATATTGAAATCTTCACCGATTTTGAGTTATAAAGCGATAACTTTCAAGAACTCTAGGTCCCTAATTTGAAGGACCAGCCCCTTTTTCTTGATGTCAAATGAAAGATCTTTTAAACATAAATCTTTTTTGTTCTACATGTCTTAACAAAATATTTCCGGGAAAAAAGAAAAACTAAGAAAACAATGCAAAATAACAACGCTTTTTTTATCTCATTTTTGGAGCCCTACCGAGCTCCGGCGCTTTTTGCGATGAAAAATTATAAATGCCCTATTACATATCTACATTCCTTTGTCTATCATTCCTGAAATTTTTAACTCAATATCTTTTATAGATTATGAGAACCTTCGTGGACAAGCCGACCCTCTAAAAATCGTTAAATTGTTAATATCTCCAAACCGGAAGTGACGTCACTATCACAAAAAATTTGCAATAAGGTTCAGAGCACTATCTATCGGATCTGAAAGTTTCATGTAAATCGGCCGTGAAGTTTTTGAGAAATCGCGTACACAAAATACGTAAGAAAAAAAATAATAGGGAAAAAGAAACCGAACGAAAACAATAAGGTCTTCCGCTGGAAACGGAAGACCTTAATAATAATAGAAAGAAACCGAAGAATAACAAGAGGGTCTTCCGTTGAAAACGGAAGACCCTAAAAAAGAAACCGTAGAAAAACAAAAGGGTATTCCGTTGAAAACGGAAGACCCTAATGAGTATAAATTGACAGGTAATGGTATAAGTAAGCTGAGTGAAAGGTCACAGATATAAAATAATTAAATAAACTCAATGAGTCTTTGATGTCCAAGAAATGAAAATCTGATAATTGCACAATGTTGTTTTAAGAGATTAACAGTCCTTGAGACATGACACTCTGTCTCTTTGAAATCACATATAAAGTCTGAAAAGTGTCAATCACTAAATCAAAACGTAACTATGTAAGAAATAAACTGTGAGAAAAAATTACGAAACAGATGTTGAATTTTACAAGTAAAGTAAAAAAAATTATAATTGAACAGTGCATTTTGCACGATGATACATGTTTATAAGCAAATACAGATCTTAACACGTTGTCTCTAGTTTGATTCGCCGCATTTTATTCACAGAGTGGGACTGTGGTTATGCCCGGTACGAAGGTAAAAAGACCATTGGCAAACGTTTTACACGCATTTTTATCGAACGCAAGCGCCAATGAATCTCTTAGCATATATGCGGAGATCCTGGAAATTTTACAAGGGGTTTTGAAGAATAATTTTGTATTTCGAGGAGGGGGAATATGCACGGATCAGAAAATTTTTCCGGGGTGGGGGTTGAAAAGTCAGACGGTTATTTGAGTTTGCCAAGGGATGTCCGAGGCATATTTGGTAAGTTTATAATGTACACGTAATTGACAGAAATTTCGCTGGGGGGGGGGGGGGGGGTCTGGAACCCTTCCCGTTCTAGATCCGCGCTCGGAGAAGACCGATGCCGGTAATTTTACTGTAATTTTAACCATTTTTATTTAATTATTCATGTTCATAATTATCAAAAACCAATATTACCTTTCAAAGCAGTTAAAACTTAAGATACGAACTATTTAGTCTTGGTGAGTATTGCGTCCGCGTACGAAAATAATGGCAATTTTCAAGAAATTCGGATGGACAATCTGTGTCCTAAGTCGTCCATCCGATTCTTTTTCTGACTAAAAGCTACAGACCTGCAGTTAGAGATTGTCAAACTCTTATTGATTATGTCAATTTGTTTGTCTCAAAGAATCATTTTTTAAATATATAAAGTTTTACCTAAAAAAAATAGAAATCGGGCACAATTGTCAATGTTAGCATTTTACAATTTTATGGTCTAATAATATTTCAAGAAAAAACTCTTCATTGCTTTATCCGAAATATTGCATGAAAAAATTTACATCGCATTTTTTAAATTACAAAAGGATATTCAAAATGAACCGATTAACCGCTAACAAACAGGCATAAAGAGAGACTGAGAACCAATTTCTTCTCTTTTTTTTTTTTTTACATCAAAAGAAATTCAAAAATAAATCAAAATATATTTTTTCTCTGTATGCGTTAATGAAAATGTAGATCAGCAAGGGGTTCTTTTTCGTGCAAGCACCCACTTAACAAATTGTTACACGGGTCTACAACGATGACAAATATCGAAAAGGCAATATTGTGGGTGAAGGATGAATGTGTAGTTTGTTTTTTAAGTTTATTTTTGATACATGTAATTATATTTATCTAGATCGGTTATGTTTGTTAATTTGTTTTGTTTATTAAAGAGGGGAATAAAGAAATGAGTAATTTCCAAGCACGTAGCATCGTTTTTGAAAGTGTGGGGGGGGGCAAACTCATCCAACAAATCTTGACAAGCAAAAAAATTAAAAAAAAAATTAATTTTTTTTTTCAAAATTTCACTCATAATTTCATGATTTTCATACCATTTTTTTTTTACATGCTACCAAAATGGGGAGGGGGGGGGGGGGCAACTCCATGATGATTCAATTTTTTATGTAAATTTTATAAAAAATAGTTTGCTTCGAGAAAAAGTGGGGAGAGGACATCTATATGTCATATAACATGTGAAACTGATTTCATTCCACCCACAAGCTTGAAATAATGAAATAATTTTAATGAAAACAATATAAATAGACGTCATAAATCCCATATCAAACGACATATTACCACTTGATTCTGCGCGTCTTTTTAATGAATTTATAAACAGCGGCAAATTCTAAAATGTATTTCTAAAGGTAATGTTAGCTGCAAGTCTGTAGACCTTGTATGAAAAATTTCGGATGGTAGTCAATTTTTCCGGGATACAGACCGACAGCTACATATATGCAGCTAAGGTAACTAAGAATGATTCCAAATAAATACTTTGTTGAGTAATGCAAGCTTTTAAGAAAGCAATACTTATATTTGTTTAAAATATAACACCCAAATACTTCGTCTTACATTCGCTATTTGTAGAACAAGCAGAACCAGTATCAGTCTGACCGGCCTCACCATATTCATTGTTGGAATTTTATTGTCCTAGCATTGCATTGCTCTGCATGTACACAATTTCTTTTAAAAATTAAACACTTAAAGTGTTCATCTATATGGCTACACATAACGTACACACGTGATTCAAAATAACCCACACGGAAAACGGTAAAGAATTCAGTCATTGAGTCTACATTTTATAGAACTTGTAAAAAAACACATTGCGGGTCTGAATGTTTGTTGATATGTCAATCTATCAATATACAGTTTGTTAATTATTTTCGATTGCTAAGGCTACAGCGTATTTGATGAACAGTGAACAACATTTTTTCCATGCCACTTTTTTCCATGGAAGATAGCGAATACAAGTATAAAGCATTTATAAAATTTATTTAATTACCTCTTTAGAATTGTGTATGGAATAAATAATTTATAAGTTGCTGCTGAAGGTTGTTTGGTATTTTCGTTTGTAGATGTTTTGCAAGTAAAAAACCTGAAACGCGGGGCAAGTCATAATTAACATCCCTAATAACCGTAACTTAAAACTAGCGGCTTTGGATTCAAATATTATCGTATACGAATATTAAGTTCACTTTTTAAAATCATCTCCACGATGATAATTATATTATATCCATCGCAAATTGCCAGCGTACATTGTCATGTCAGTAATACACATTGTGCTTTATATGACGGCCGTGTATACGTATTGTAGAAAAGTTGAGTTTAATTACCATGCATTGGAACCATTTTATTAACACATCTCCCAGTACTGAAACAATTCAAAATGTCTCTGTTACAGTAACACAGTGGGGCGTTAAACGTGTACGTCCAGCTCTACAAGCACATTCACTGTCGTCTAGGCGACGGCCTGAATACAGCTAGCGACTCTGCTATCGATCGGTTACGTGAGTCTCGTAATGCATCTAAATATAGACAGGGGCACAGTTATGAAACAAACAACAAAAATAACGTCAAAGAGGTTTATCTATATGAAATGAAAATGTACATATGTATAAAAACATTTGGGAATTTTATGTGCAATTATTTTTGCGCGCTAGATGTCTCAGTTAATGCATTACAAGAAACCCTTTCATAACCTCATAAACGTGCGCACCCCCACACAAAATGGACCGAACTGACACGATTGTTTCTGCAAATACTGACTATAAATTACGAAAACATTAGATTGAATACTATAAAAGGATTCAAAATTAATTTATTTACAACTTTGCTTCAATAATGCATTAGAAATGTTTATTCCTTTTTAAGTTATTGACAAGAAACTTTGGACGCCTCTAACTCCCTAATTATAAGGGCCAGCCCCTTTTTCGGTATACCGAATGAAAGGTCTGGGTAAGACCAAGAACTTTTAAAATACATGTTATAACAAATTTTTATCAGGTAAAAAACTAACACGGAAAATACGCAAATTTTTTTGATTTTTTTTCTTACCTTTGTTTCAACATCCATACCAACCCTTTTATTTGCATTTAAATAATAAATAAAATATATCTCGCACAAATTCAATGTATTAGCTTCCAAACCAGCCCATCTTTGAGACTCTGCCAGTCATCGTTAAAGCTAAACCCCCTGGACAAAATTTTACTTAAAGGGGAATAACTCAAAACCGGTTAGGGATTTTCCTCGACTAAAATATGCAACGACAACATCACACGGCATGTTATCAGTCCTGAAAATTTCAAAACAATCGGTGAACAAACGAGCGAGATATTAAGGATCAAAGTTGGCGTCTAGAAGAAAAAAAAAATAATAAGAAATTTTAAAATTTTTCAAAATAATAGTAAGGTTTTCCGCTGAGAGCGGAAAACCTTAATAAATAAATAAATAAATAAATCAACACATATATATTTAAATTAAATTTTGATAAAACATCGACCTTTTATCCAAATGGGATTTTTTTTCATAATCAACTCTTATAAAAATCTTGTTTATGGGCGATTTGCACGCACCACGAGCAAACGGTGTAAATATGACGTTGAGGTTTATTCCACGAACGGCTACTTGACAAAACAAACAGCTATAATTATTATAGCCAATTTATAAGGCCCTCTACGGGAGCACAGGTAGAATGTAGCTGTGTTCACCTGTATTTCTTTAATCAGTTTTTTAAGCATAAAGGCGTGTAAAATGCCCATACACGGTCGGACAAGCTACTGAAAATTAAAATATCAATAAATCTGTTATTTAAAAAAATATATATATATATTTAACATATCACTGATTTGTAACTTATAAATATGTTAAATACTTGGAATATGTTGACTCAAACAGGCACATACATAAACCTGCAAATAGTGACTTTTATTTTAGAACTTCAAAACATTTTTTTCATAGAGTGGGTCTGTGCTCCATATTTTTCTCATAATCTAAATAAGCTCTAATTGAAAACAAACCGATTTAAATCAACAAAAATGTGGAGAGATGACCCACTATACATTAAAAATATCATTTTGTGTCCCAACATTTGAAAGTTTTGAAAAAATGATACAAGTCCGTAAATTCGTAGCCAAAGTCACACATAGTCTTTAAGCAGCGTATTTTATTGTATTTGAAATGGCTCAGTGGTTAGAGCACCTGAAATAAACTAACCTTATATATCTAGGGATTTTATGTTATAGGTTCGATACCATTAAATTTATACCAAATGTTTATACCACTAATACCTTGGTCAAGTTCGAAAATCAGCATTCGTCGATACTATCTAGTATACTGCTTGACCGGCGGGGGACCCAGGAATTCTATTCTTGTTAAATTTAGATAACACTGTATGGAAATGCATGTTTATCAGTTATACCTTTTAGAAGGGAAACAACTCTTACTCGATATCCAAAATGATGACTGTGTAAAATTCGTAAGACTACGCGAACACTTATCATCGCCGATGGGGGCTTGTGGATAAAACCCGCCCCGCCCCCTCCTCTCCCCAGTATTGATCCCCTGGTATTCGCCATTTTCATTACACAATCCTTTGATGAAATTTCTCATAATTTTTCCTTAATGGCGAAAAATACCTAAAACAAACATTTTATCAAATTCAAACTTATTTATTGTTAATTCGAAACAACCTAGGACAGTTGAATTTAATAAGTGGTAAAAATCCCCCCATGAAACGATCGCGACCAGTTCACAACCAACTACCACATTTTATTAATTGATAAGGTATGATCAAACTTGTTAATGTAAGTATCATAAAACATATGCTGTATGTTACTGAATAGTTAAAAGAACCAAAATGTTAAGCACGTTTTAACTGATATCATTGTCACAAACGACAGTGTCTATTTCAAATATTTGATTTTCTTTACATTGCCTTCGTTTAACTCACACACAAACAAATTGTCATTATTGTCCACACATAAACCAGTAGGATACTTCAGATCACAGTTATCAATGTAACGGAGAAACTGTCCATTCTGATCCACTATATGGATACAGTGGTTGTCAATGTCTGCTGTCAGTACATGACTCTGGCTGTCTGTTGTGATACCCCAGGGTACGAATGGTTCATTCTTGGTAACTGAGGGATGGCTGGTGTATCTCCATCTGAGTTTGCCGTCCTGATTAACCACCACTACTGCACCAGCCTCACAGTCAGCTACACAGATGTCATGATTTCTGTTCTCAGTGATGTATTTAAAAGCACTATTCCCTGAGTACAGAGGTTTACCTTCATCTTCAAATTGAATTGTTTGTTTCTCTGTAGATCCCGAGTAACGGACAACTTTGGATTGAGTTCCATCTTTACTGAACATGGTAACCAGGAGATCACCAGTAGAGGTGACACACAGTTTACCAGGCGTCCATCCCTGTAATCTGATCAACTCTTCTGTCTGGTCACTCTTTACTTTATACACTGTCTTTGTTGCCCCACTAGTATACAGTAGATCCTCATCACTGTATACAGCTATAGCATTGGGGTATTTACCTGATTTTTGTTTGACTGTCTGGAGGAGTGACCCCTTACTGTTGAAGCATTTGATATCATTGGTCATTCCGCTCGTCCATATGCTACCATCATTTAGACAGGTCACATTGCGTAGTCTTTCATGCCCAGTCTGTATTGTGGCAACACGCTTCGGTTTATCCAGTAGTTCTCTGACTGAAGTTTTGGGTTGGTGTAGTGACAAGACCTTTCCCTCTGCAGCAGTAGATAATGGCATGATCTGTCCAAACAAACTGTACAGCTTCTCACGGTCTATTGGTTTTGGAATGAACGTTGGCATTGATACCTGAATCTTGGGTGGAAGCTTGCTGAATTCTCTGATTTTAGAACTGTACGCAATGGTTAGAGATACTTCGGTAGATTTCTCTATTTCGTGTATGGCACGTAGCGATTGCTTTATGAGGGACTGTATCTGTTTTATTTCATTCAAGTGTTTCTGTAAAATGTCTCTGTGTTTTACTTTAATCTCGCTTATTTCAGTTTTTGTTTTGTTGATGATGAAGTCAATTTCTCTGTGCCATTGCTCTCCTTGTTTGGACATTGCTGATGTAAGTTTCTCATATCCTCCATCCAGGTTGGCAAGCTGATTTTCCAAGTCGCGTGCAATTTCTTCATATGTAGGAGATAAAGTGTTTACTAACTCTTCTGTATCCTTTTCAATAGTTTTTTTCTGTGCCTTGTACACATTTGATATTTGTACGAAAGTATGCCCCCTGTGTTGTTCTGATGCAGTACAAAAGGAACAAATCGAAATGTTATTACAATCTTTGCACTGCAATTCGCACATTTTTTGTGGATGTGTTTCACATTTCGGATAAATGAGGGTTGATCTTCGTTCCTTGAAAGGGACTATTTTATGTTTGTCATATCCATCTGAGATGTGATCTACTACACAGGGCTTGCAGAGGTTGACATGACAAAAGTCACAGTAGCTGTGTACTATGGCGGTCTCACAAAGGTCACATCGGTGCACATCCTGGGCACTGTTATGGGGATCCATAGTTAATCTACGAAAAAAATCATTCGAAGCTTAAGACTAGTTTTGTACATGTATGTCAAAAATATAAACAAAAATATTTATTTTAAAAACAAGAAAAACAGCAGCGTAGTGTTGTTGTTTTAATTTTATTGTGCGACCGAGTTACCCCCTCCCGTTCAATGTCTTTGTTGCATAAAAATTATTGCTAACCTAAAGCAACCACACTTCATAGTAAATCAATGTAAACATGATAAAACAATTGGCCTAAACTATATATAATATCATCTGCGTCATAAAAATTCGATCACGAGTTTATTTCAAAATCACAGGGATTTGACTGAATCTGAGCAACAACAAAAAAGAAGGGGTAAACTAAACTATAAGCCTCCTTTTTAGCTCAGTCAAATTTATAGTGTAGCATCTAAAAAAATATATTTTTTTAGTCAAATCCTGTGCATAATAATTAACATTAAAAGCGAAAGTAGGTTTAGAAATAAATATTCAGACAGTTACAAGTATGTTGCAAATAATGCTAAATATATATTCAAAACAACTTCATACACAACTATCGATGTCAGATGGAAGTTGGCTGAGAATAATACATACCGTGCTCAAATCCATCTACCCACTCTATAAAACATGGCGTGTGCCACAGGACAGTTTACGGCGTTAATTGATTTAGAGTTACCTCCCGTGCCTCATACTACGTGTGTATATTCAAGGTATCACACCGGTAATTGTTTTCACTATATAGCACTATAGAGGGGAAAAAATTCTTAAAAATCAGTTTGTATTCCTCATGACAAAATATTCGGAGGAAATGTTATTTGTTACCTATCTCATCAGCTTACACCATAAAAAGGGCAAGCGATACTGCATTTTCTCAAAATATCTAACTCCAAACAGGTCTACCCTCAAAACCACGTGTTTTCCATTTGTATGTAAACAGACTGCACACTCCCCAGGAAGCTGCTGCATGTGCCCTGAAAGAAGTAGTCCCTGTGAAAAAAGATCAAAAGGAAAATGTAAAAATGCAGTCAAGGAAAAAAATAATTCTGAAGTATATATGGAACTACAATTCATTTTGATTGGCCGATTACCGGTGTGATACCTTATTATAATAGACACAGGCACCTGAATTTTTATCAATCAGTCGCTTAGTAAGTCATAAAAATTCAGGTGCCTGGGATATAGATGAATTTAAATCCTGCACAAACGCTAGGCATTCATGAGTTAATTAATCTGTATGTGAAACAGTATTTTGTTGGTATATATTGAACATATTTTTGGTACATGTATATATTGTGTACGACTTTAAAAAAAAAAAAAAATTCTAAGCATTTTTGTTAAAAATTGATATAAAAACCAGCTGTTATAATCTAAACTTATAATGGTTTTATGTTACCTAAATTCTTTTTGTTGCAGAAGACTGGAAAATTAAAATTACGAAAATTGTTCACCGTCAACTGTTTGTTTCATACGCAGTTTATTGTTGCAGCTGGAACTATTCGTTTCATTTTCGCGTTAAAGGTCATATGAACCGATTTTTAACACCATGATTTTCTTTCATAAATATAAAGCTTGGTATAAACAAATGTCAAAATACGTGAAGTAAGATTTTTTTGCCTTTGCATTACTGAGAAATAACCGTGAAAACTCGGCACCTGAAAAAATTCTTCCCCACTGATCGTTCTTGATTCTGTGGATTTATGACGTTACACAGACCCACCGATGTAAACAATGCATCAAAACTAGCGTAATTTTACAGTAGTTTATCGATTTGATTTTTGTAATTTTTGCATATATGAACGTGTCTTTCTTTTCAAATGAGATCATTTGATTTCGTAGTACAGATGACTTAGTTTCGTTAATGAATAAATCTAATATCAGCTTCTCACCAGAGTAAAATCATGATGAAGATCCCGTACTGCATTGAAAATTTAACGAAAGAAATGCTCAAAACATTAACAGCTGATTAATGAATTATCCTGATCCTTTTGAAATAAAGCATTATAATTCATATGATTTATTTTGTCACACAAAAAAATATAAGGCAGGCCAATGAAAATGTTTGAGGCATTGTGTACATAGTTTGAATTTAAAAGCTGCTGTAAAATACCGCAAAGTTATTCTTAAATTTTATTTTAAAATAATATAAATTTCTGACTTATTGATATATAAATTTAGCAATATCTTTAGAAAATACTTTGTGTACACGTGTAGTAACGTTTTATTAAATTAGATCGCAGAAATATGACATTTAAGGATTTCGAAATGTATCGGTAAAATAAATCGGTTGTTTGATAAAAATAGTTGTGAACGAATGTGAAGATAATCAACAGATTTTATTAAGGACAATCATCAATAATAATAAAAGAACTAAAGAAAAAATTGCGGAAGAAAGTGAGATAGAAGGGATCTATGGGTAAACACCGCACATACACGTTGTGAAATCAAAACACCGCACATACAAGTACACGTTTCAAAATCAAAACATTTGAAGAAATTTCTCTTAGATTAAAAATAATTAAATGGTAACATATTTGTAAATTTGAAATCGAAACAAACAGTATAATCGTGAAGCGAATGAGACACCACGAGGCCGATATGTTGTTTAGAAAAAAATCTTAATAAATTGCATGAACGTGCAAATGGGAAAAACGATCAGTTATTTTTAAATTTGACAATTTCATTAAAAAGATTGAAATAAAAAATATATACATACATATATTAAAATTATATTATACTTGCATGAAAATCTAAAAAGAAAATCATTCATTCTCCGCGACGTCGACGTCTCTAAACTAATCTAATATGTACATGCTATCAAATATAAACGCACACGGTTTCATTTCTTGAGAGAAAAAAAAATACTTCCGTGTTTGATTATTGTATAATTATACAAGTTTTTATATAAAAATAATTTAATTCTGATTGTAAAGTCTCATTTGATTGGCTTAATAAATTCATATATATCGTATAAAATAACTTGCCTATGTCACAATACGACGCGCGTGCGAAACGTATTAATCCGCTTGACGTTACGTTTAAATTTTTTACAAATTAACATGCTTTAATTAATTAGTGGGCCCTATTTTCTGATTTTAGTACTAAAAAAATTAACTTTTAAGGAATGAATTTAAGTTCTACCTATGTTATACGAGTATAACATAATTTGGAACAGTTTACGGTTTTTTTATAAACCGTTTCGCGGTTTATAAACAAGCGTAAACTGTCTCAAGTTATGTTATGCCGTATAACATAGGTAGAACTTAAATTCATTCCTTAATAGTATTTTTTTCTTTTAAAATGCTGCAAAATGACATGGGTATTTCCCAGTAGGCACGCAACGTTGTTTCAACGTAGACTCGTTCAACCAGACGCTCGGCTGTCTCCGTAAATCTCCGACGAGCAGAGAGCGATAGGGGGCGCTGATTTAGTTTCATTTTGAATCGTTGTCAATGTGTGCCGGTTAAAGATTTGTGTGATATACAGTACTTTATTTTCTTGCCGTGAAAATTATGGAACTTAAGTCAATTTAGTCTTATACTATAGTCTCGCTTTCCATGCTAGACTCATTAAACATGGCTGAACGTTCGACGAAGCGGTGAATGTTTGTTTACAACCTTGACAGCTATAAAATAGATTAATTATTGGTTTTATCCTATCCCGTAAGGTAATACTGCAAATAAATCCTTTCCATTTATAACCGTTTTTAAACTTTCCAGTCGTAGATCTTTCAGTTTAAACGGCAAAATCGTTTGCTTCTGTCATTGTTTACATGTTATAGGAAGTGTGTTTCTTTCAACCAATCAAATTCAATACCAGTATTTTGGTAAGCCTCGTTTTGACGTTACAAACATAAACGTGACGCTTTACCAGACTCTCTGCTCGTCGGAGATTTACGGAGACAGCCGAGCGTCGGATTGAATGAGACTAGTTTCAACGTTGAGGAAAGGTTGAAATCAAGTTGCAACGTTTCATAATAATTCATAAAAGTCAAACTATTGTACACATCACTTACCTTTGTTTCTTGAACATCGATATTTACTGTTCGCATATTCATTTCCAGGGTACCGAGTCAATGGTTTATAGTGTACTGATATTTAACGACATTTGCTCGAGTCTATCGCACATATTCTTGAACGATTCGCGTATGCCAATATTCGGCAGATTTTGTATCGGTGACACAAATCCGACAAATGACGCTGGGGGCCTGAGGACTAAATGGTATACGCTAATCTATTTATCAAAATGAGCGGCTGGGATACATTGGTTTATAAAATCTAGGATTAAAACCAGTATTGTACGTGTTGTTAATCATTGCGGCTCCATGTTACCACGAATTCCGGAAGAACTTTTCAGCCCTCCCCCCTCCCAGATGGACCCCCCCCCCCGTTAGATCTGCACATGCATAATATTACGTAGTTTAAAAGAGAATTTGACTGGCATCGGAAGTGGAACATTTTGGTTTGTCCTTCTTAACTGGTAATTTCTATTTACTGTATTTTAAAAACATTTTCTGAAGCTTTTCCTCATCAGAAGCAACAAAGGCAAAATAATCGGCATAAGATAAAATTCATACATAGTTTAGTATTGCTTAATTTAATCTTACAGTTTTGAGCTCTAAATTTAATCGCAGGATTACTGATTGATAAAAATGCGGCAATTATTATTGGTTAAATTTCTCATCCTGACATGGCATTGTTTGGTTCACATCTATACACCCCTGCGAATGTGTTTGGAATGTTTTCTTTATCGTTGCTAAGTAAGTAATAAATCCAGAGGTGCTCGAATGAAAGTTCACGAAACTTCACCGATATTTGTTCACTTCCTGTGAAATTTCGAGCGGAGGTATAAGTGTTCGGATAATATTCTCAAAGTACGTAAGTACTGGTCGTTTTTCATATCATATCCTACTGTGATTTATGTTAAAACGGGAAAAGCTTTCAAGATGTATGTCTTATTTTACCATCTAGCAGTTATTTACATTAAACGATAATATTCAGAACAGAGTTATCGTTCGTGTTCAAACACGTGTAGAGTGGTTGAAAATATAACCATTGGGTTGCTTAATAAAATCATAGCCATGTTTGATGCTTGTGGTGTGCAATACCATGTTTTTAAAAAAAATAATGGGTGTCTGTTTTGCATTAAAACTTAGTATATCGAGCCATTTTCAAGGAACATTCTGCATAAAATGGTATAGTCTGTTTCACTATTGATGTTATTACTAGGTCAGGCGCGGATCGAAAATTAATTCTCATGAGGGATCTCTTTTAAGCATGTTAGTTGTTGCAACAGCAGACAAAAACTAATTTTTGTATAGTCACATTTATTTCTAGAACACATTTAATTCACCAATTAATGAAGATAAACTTAAAAATCAATAAACCTCTAGATTTTATATTTGACTACTATATTAAAAACCTAGATACAGGTACTGTGAAATAGACTTTATACACGAGGTACGATTTTTACTGCGAAACTGAAAGGGTCAAATAAAACCACGTGGTCTAAAATTTGAATGACAATAACATTCGCAGGGGTGTATAGCTGGAGTTACTTTGGAAAATTTTGGCCATATAACCATTTACTAAGTAATTTATTGCCGTTACATGTAATCCATGCAGCTCTTCTTACTAATATACTATATGTATATATATATATATATATATATATATATATATATATATATATATATATATATATATATATATATATATATATATATATATATATATATATATTATACTCAACGGGCAGATGAAACAATATACCTAGATATCAACTGTTATGTAACATGTAAAAATAACATTGACGATGAATATCACTATATATTATGATCTGTCCAGATTTGAAAGAATATAGGAATACCTATTTACCATCAATGTATTTGAGACGACCAGATGCTTTCAAATTTTTTGAATTATTTTCATGTAAAAAAAATTAGCTGTCGTTAATAACTTATGTAAATTTATCAATATAATAAATAAGAGAGTCAACTCCTCAGGTTGATGTGTACAGTATACACTCTTGCTTTTTGTGTCTGTATACTATTGTATATTT